>NC_092158.1:81228200-81485700 GCF_045791955.1 Oncorhynchus clarkii lewisi
CACAGATGAGGTGGTATGCTTCGGATCATGAGCAGTTCCTTCCCTTCTCCATACTCTTCACTTTCCATCATTCTGGTACAAGTTGATCTTTGTCTCATCTGTCCATATAATTTTGTTCCAGAAATGTACAGGCTTTTCAATATGTTTTTTTTGGCTAACTCTAATCTGGTCTTCCTGTTTTTGAGGCTTACCAATTGTTTACATCTTGTAGTAAACCCTCTGTACTTACTCTCATGAAGTCTTCTCTTGAATGTTGACTTTGACACAGACATGCCTACCTCCTGGAGGTTGTTCTTGATCTGGACAACTGTTGCGAGGTGGTTTTTCATCACCAGGGGCATAATTATTCTGTCATCCACCACAGTTGTTTTCCATGGTCTTCCGAGGATTTTGTTGTTCCTGAGCTCACCAGTGCGTTCTTTATTTTTTAGAATGTACCAAATAGTTGATTTGGCCACACCTAATGTTTTTGCTTTCTCTCTGATGGGTTTGTTTAGATTTTTCAGCCTGACACGGAACCCAAAATGGCTGCGTATGTTCGACATCGTGCGCCATCGTGCATAAATGTAATTTGTCCCCCCATACCAAACGTGATCACGACACGCTGGGTAAAATACCAAAACAAACTCTGAACCAATTATATTAATTTGGGGACAGGTCGAAAGCATGAAACATTTATGGCAATTTAGCTAGCTAGCTTGCACTTGCTAGCCAATTTGTCCTGGGATATAAACATTGAGTTGTTATTTTACCTGAAATGCAGAAGGTCCTCTACTCCGCCAATGAATCCACACTTAAAAAGGTCAACCGAATCATTTCTAGTCATCTCTCCTCCTCCCAGGCTTTTTCTTCTCTTGATCATTACCACAAGCCCATCCTCTCCAATTAAGGTGTTACCAACCTCCTGTGCTATGTATATATAGTGTACAGTCAGCTTCTCCTTCACCCTCATCCTGGGCATTGCACTGGCAGCATCTTGTCTGCCTACTCAGTACTCCACCACAACGGTCTCCCTAAGGCATGTTTTAATTGATCAAGTTTTTTACCTACCCCTTATGAAAAAAATCTGGTATCAAAAAAGCAGACGTGATACATTTGTGGGATTTTGGTCTGTGTATGAAAGGGATATACAGTAACAGGACAGTATTGACATCCTGTAACATAGTAGTGATACCTTGCCAGTTGTAAATGTACACTACTCCCTTTTAAAGTTCATGACAGTCTCACAGATGTGAAAGCGGCTCTACAGTATATCATGATCTGGAACGTCAAATTAATTTCAGCAGATACAGATGGGCCCCACTAAGCTGCATCCAGTGATCCTTGGATAGGAGGCACGCAGACTGCACAGCCCTGGAGACACTAGACCACCATGCTGCTGCATGCACCAGTAGTTCCTCTCCTCCCTCCCTGGGTTTCACACTAAAGCTCTGCCCTGAGTGGCCTTCTCTCCTCATTAAGAAAAAGTTTGGTTTCTTTGCACGGTCTGGTATAATTCCACAATCTTGGATACTCATAAGTTGTCTACCTAAGGATACTTTCTCCAGATAGGCTGTCATTTAGGCACTGAGAAGATTAAGTGAATTAGATATGTATCGTAATTACGATGGTTGCCTAGGATAAAATATATATAAAAAACAAACTTGCAGTAAGATTGACGGCATGGAGAGATTTACTGGTAAGCAAATCAGCAGTGGCCCATTTGGGGTGTAACAGAAGTATATATCTAAATAGAGACAGCAGGTCCAAGTATTTTCACTGCCGAATACTATAACTGGCAAGACGTGAACGTATACTGTCATTTATCTCCGAAAGGAGGTGAAATTATGTCAGAGACAATTAAGCTAAATGTATTGGTATGAGTTCCACAGAAGTGGAAGTAGTTGCCAAGAATATAGATATTCAGTTTTGGTGCCAGTAATTTGTTATCATTTGTCTTATACGCACATCCATTCAACAAAACCATTAAGAGATTTGAACAACTGGAACTTGTGGAAAGTGATAAATCGCCTGAACCATCCACATGTAATGGCATCTCAGGGTTGAATAGAGAGGAGTTGACAGGCCTGAACATAACTGGAAAAAGCTAATATTGTGGCATTTGCATATTTGATGTGAGAAGGCTTTTTATGATAAAAAAATATATATTGACAAATTATTGGCATTGGTTGGGCAATTAATTGTCCACAAGCTGAAAAGAATGTTTGAAAAGAGAGACAAAGAGATGACACGAGTTGTTCCAGAAGCCCCAGTTAGACAGAACCCTGCTGGACTCTACAAAAGGAGACAACTGCAAAAACAGGCTGGCAAGCATGTGACACGCTCTCCAGACAGGCTTTGTGACAATGCCAAAACACTGAGGACTCGCTTTGCTGCTGACCTTTGACATTTCTGAGTCCTTCTAGAAAGTACTACTTCCGAGAAACTTTTTTTCATATTTAAAACATTAAGGTTTTGTTTAGGAAAGTTTACTGCACACCATGTCCTCTTTGTCATTCAGGAAAATATTAAGAGAGAGAAAGTAATTCCATCAATAATTCCATTTTCTTCTGAGCGAGGCTGCGTATTGCTCATTAAATATTAACTGACTGTCCTGAGCTCCCTTGCATTTGAATGATTATTATTTAGATATTTATTTCTGGGAGATGCACTGTGGGTGGTTAGTACAAACAGTCTACCGTGTGCCAATAAGTACATTTTCAAATAAATGCAAATCAAAAAGCGGAACTAATTTCCATAGTTTTGGAATTCATCATTACCTGAACAATTGACCTGCAAGCAGAGATTGTGAAAAGCTGGATGATAATCTTGGATGACGGTGGTGCTCTACCTCTTGGCGTAAGAAGCATCCTGTATCAGTGGATAGCAGTTCATGCTCTACCTCCACTGACAGAAGGAGCTCACTGGACTGTATCTGTGGGTAGCAGAGGCCTGTATCCCATGCCTGTATCTGTGGGTAGCAGAGGCCTGTATCCCAGGCCTGTATCTGTGGGTAGCAGAGGCCTGTGTCCCGGGCCTGTATCTGTGGGTAGCAGAGGCCTGTATCCCTGGCCTGTATCTGTGGGTAGCAGAGGCCTGTGTCCTGGGCCTGTATCTGTGGGTTATACATGATAGTGGAGAAAACAGCTCTAGCATTGTCAGCTAGCGTGGATATCACATCATGTCCTTTTTAGACACTGATCCAAGGCCCCCATGTCCACCAGGCCAGAGGTTTTATCCTGATCTTGAGCTGATGCCACTAGGCATGTTTATTTGTATCATCTGGCTGTCAATAAGCCAGCTATTCAATCTACTTGGTATAGTTGATGACAAGCTCTGACTGTGCCCAACGCACCAGTGTACTGAATTATGAAAACCATTGATGGGTGAAATATGAACATCAATCTTGTTCAGCTCCTGTCTGCTGAATGAATTACTTTTAAAAAGTTCAGCGGCATCTTTGCAGACATCTACTTGATTTTCTATACTTTTCTCTCTCTAGTGGCTGACTTCCATTTCCCTTCAATAACAGCTTCCGTTCTCTGCAGTGCGAGAGTTATCTCAGTGAGAGGGAAAGGTAATCAACAATCACACAACAGCACATGAAAGATGCTGTCCCTGAGTATGACTGAATAAGACTGAAAGGACGATGCATTGGTGCTGACCGAAGCAAATGTTTTGGGATTGGGTAAGACAACAGAACACAGCTAAATATAACTAATGGATCAGCATACTAAGATATTTACTCCTGCTCTAAAACGTCACACATTTCATTGTGCATTTTGGTAAATGTACTCTTTGATGTGAGCCACTCGGTACCCTAGGTTCTGACAGGTACATTTCTCAAGTTTTAAGGCTAATGCATAAGGGTTATTTGTCAAGGTGTAAGCCCCTTGTGTCCTGGGTGTACAACAATACACTTAGACAGAGTATTGGGAGACGGCAGAGCAGTGGTTGACATTCTGCTCCAAATGGACTGCATTGATTAGCTGCGGTTTTCTACTGACGTCCCAAAAACACTGAAGGGGCTCCACAGCCAGCTATAGCCAAACACAGTGAGTGATTTGGGCCAGAATTAATTTTTACAAATTATTTCACTTGGCAAGTCAGTTCAGAACAAATTCTTATTTACAATGACAGACTACCCCGGCCAAACGATGCTGGGCCAATTGTGCGCTGCTCTATGGGACAATCACAGCCAATTGTGATACAGCCTGGAATCGAACCAGGGTCTGTAGTGATACCTCTAGCACTGAGATGCAGTGCCTTGGACCGCTGCGCCATTCGGGATGGCTTAGATTATGGTGAAATGGGTTGGAATATAGGAGATACAAAGTCTGTGTTATTGGGTGCTCAGAAACTCCACTTACTCATTAATGCATTCCATTGCGCCTCCTTCATGTCTACCTGCGTCATACTGGTTTTGACTTGACTTCAGAGCTATTTATAGGCCTATTCTGCATGGCCGTAATTAGTCCCTTGCTCTTTCCAGCCTGTGTTGTCCTATTTTGTCAATCTCTGTGCCCTCTACCATGATCTCTGTCTGCTAGCATTTGGCTTTTTCATTGTTCGTTCTTCGACTTCACTATGACGCTATGGCTATTTAGCCAGCCAAAACCCAACCGGGTGACAAGATTGTAAACAGGTTGTAATGAAGTAATTTTAACTAGCTTTTTATGCTGGGAATTTACGAGCAGATCATTTTACCCGAAGTGTTAGTGTCTCATTATTGATCCTGTAGTGCTAACACTATCAACCTATATAAACCTATTTGGAGAGTCCCCATCCCATTTAGTTGACTACATTTGCTTTCTGTATCACCCAGCCAGAGATCTGCTTCCAGGTAGCTCATCATCTAAAAACAATTACATTTCCATAACTCCGTATGTCAAGGGCCTGCTCAATTACTATTTACATCTATTTCAGAGAGTAATACCCCATGCACATAAATTACATCAGAAGATCATAGTTGTGGCCCCAGTAAATCATCCATCAGTCTCATTATGGGGTTTTAGGTGAGTCACACTAAATAGGTCATTACCCCAGAGTTTGCGATCTTTGCCATCCTCCCTCCCTGCCTGAGCTAACAGACACCAACAGACCAGGCTGAGGCTCCAGATCCACCAGGAACATGAGTGTTGACCTGCTCTCTACTCTCCCTCACCAGCTATTTGTCCTTGCAACAACGTTGGTAACAGCAGTCTGTAAATATGAACAAATTAGCTAAAATATTAAACAGAATCAAGTAATGACGTATAGTAACATTTTTAAAAAAGTAGTATTGCAAAACTCTAAGAAAGCCATGTGCCGTAAAGCAAAGTCATTTTAGGGTGCTGATCATTCTCAAGACAGCATTTCTTGAGGTGAAGGAGAGGCGGACCAAAACGCAGCGTGGTTGTTATTCATGGTTCTTTAATAAAGCAACTACACATGAACAAACTAACAAAACAAGAAACATGAAAAACCAAAACAGCCCTATCTGGTGCAAACACAGAGACAGGAACAATCACCCACAAACACACAGTGAAACCCAGGCTACCTAAGTATGATTCTCAATCAGAGACAACTAATGACATCTGCCTCTGATTGAGAACCATACTAGGCCGAAACATAGAAATACCCAAATCATAGAAAAACAAACATAGCCTGCCCACCCCAACTCACGCCCTGACCATACTAAATAATGACAAAACAAAGGAAATAAAGGTCAGAACGTGACAACAATCATAAGGTCAACTGTTATTGGCCTTATTGTCAAGGGCTTATTTAAACTAATTTTGAATTTCTGCTCCTTTCACTGTTGATTAAAAAAATAAGTGTCACAAACAGAGACTACCAGTCTCTACTTGAGTCTATTTACTCTCTTTGCACTGACTATTATGACTCCTGTGATGTAATAGATCCCTGATGGTACCTTGAATTAGCTTAGATGAGAGTATCCCTGTGGTCCAGTCACTTTTGTCCACATCAACATAATGTCACACAGTGCAGGGCTGGAAAAAATGGAGGCCTGGGCACTCAGTGTGATCAATAATTGCCTCAGACCCAGATTCCATGCCGATAAGGTGCTTTGATGTGGACCAAAGTGGAAGAGAGGATCCTTCCACAGGGAGAAAATGAGAGTAAAATAGGCCTCATTATTTTAGACATCTATCAGAGGACAACATTCAATTAGCACAGAAACATTTGTTAGTTTGCCAAACACACCAAGAGTAAGAGAGAGATAAAAGCCCACTGTGTACAGTGTCTCTGGTCCATTTCACACTGTTAACAAATCTGACACATACAGTACAGTACAGTAGTCTGTCTCTATATTGTTATTACTGGTGCACCGTACCGGACACACATCACAGAAAGAGACAGAATGCATCGACACCCAATCACAGCTGCAGTTCCAAAAGAACGACTCTGTGCATCTTCTCTCCACCTTCAACAGCACTTCTGGGTCTTCCTCATTAGTATTCATGGATGGTGCAGTTGCCAGCATTCATTTCATATAAGTTCTGCTTCGCACCCTGGATCCAAATGACTTTCAATCACTTTGTTCTGGGCAGCGGTCCAGCCCAGAGGGCCACAGAGTGATGCATTAAGGTGCTGCATTAATACGATACATCACACAACGACTGATGTCATTCCTATTTCTGTCTTTCCACACTGTGTAGATCCAGGCAAAATACAGAATCTCCCCAAGGCTTCCACTCCAGCCACCCACAACTGAGTTCTCCATCATCACAAAGATTTACTTCCTCTTATAAAACTGTCCTCTCTGTTGCCAGGTACTATAGACCTCCCAACCGTCTTTATTATCAGTTACAAATCACACTATTCAGAAGACTGGAACATTTCTGTCTTCCTATATCTATAATGCCTCTAAGAATATATCCAGAAACGCTGGTATGTCTGTAATCCATTTGTTTGAAAATGAATCTTAATTCTCAGTCACAGCTAGGTTTTCTCATGACACTGCCCAGATCACACTCCAAATGAAGTGTGTTTTCCCCTCCTTTGAGCTTTGTAAGTGTCTGTAGTGGATATTGTTATGGCGCTTTCTGCTGATTGGTGTCTGGCTTTGTGTTCTCTGGGTGATGCCAGCTCACTCACGGAGAGCTTGGATGAGCTAAAGCAGAAACAGTCACTGCTCTGAATACAAAGAAACCTCAAGCCAAATCTCAGTTAAGAGTTGCTATTATCTCTCACGGGCAGAAAGGATTGATATTCTGTCAAGTTGTGTCAGGGTTATGTAGATTCGAATTCAAACAGCCTTATCCAATGGTTGACTCCAACAGTGGCTGTTAGCTGTAGGTTGTAGGTTGTGCATGTGCTAAATTCACACAGGATGTGTGAGCTTGCCACAGTTCAGAGTGCCCAATGTGAGACAAGGTCCAGGGCATCTGTTTCATCCTCCAGCTCATGCCTGGGAGTCAGAGTGGACATCTGTTAGTCAAGGTTTCCCAAATGAACGGCATCTCTTTCCCACTTGACATGAATGGTAATTCCAAAGAGACTATCTGTAGCTGGCTGGAATAGCTTCTTCACATATTCCAGTCATACTCAGACAAATCCCACTGGGCACACACTGGTTGAATCAACGTTGTTTCCACGTCATTTCAATGAAATTACGTTGAACCAACGTGGAATAGATATTGAATTAACATCTGTGCCCAGTGGGACATTTCCTAGTTTGACATTGTGTTTTACTCTTCCCTTGCCTCTCACATGCAACCACTCAACTTGTGTTTTTTACCTCTACAAATAGACAAATAGACGAGAGAGAGAGAGAGAGAGAGAGAGAGAGAGAGAGAACTTTACAAGTCACATGTATGGTGGTGTGTAGCCAGGCAGTGCAACCCCCGGCTAGAACTGGGCTAGAGTACAGTATGCGGCTGTGAGCCTCAAAGGAGGAAACCTAGATACACCACTGATAACCTGTATATCAAGCTCTCAATCTGCCACGCACTGAAGGGGGGAAATAAATAGCCTTCATCTCAGTGAGAGTGCTCTCTCCTCATTTAAAAACGGGTGAATCTTGCCCACTGTGAAAGTGGGCCATGCTGAAAGGCTGAGGGAAAAGAGGCGAAGACAAGGGCACTGGAGTAAGGACCAGGAAGAGCGGAGAGAAAAAGGCTGTGTTCCCTCCGTCATTACGTTTCTGTGGTGGTCGCCTACGCTACCTACATTTCTGAGATTTCCCTGCGGGCCTTCACAGATGTACGACCTTCCTCTTCCAATATCACATTGAGATTATGTGTTGACAAGCAATCAATGCAAATTGGCCTACGTCTGTAATGTCATTTTTGTTCTTTCTTTGTTGAGCCACTGGTTCTCTTTCTCGGCCCCAGTCTGAAAGGAGGCGGTCGGCCAGGCCAATTCCAAAGTGTCCCATAATTATAGACTTGTCAGTAGTGATTTTCATCAACAAGTGTGCGTGTGATGATCCGGGAGGAATGTTAATGACTCCTGAAATGGAGTTAATCAGTTGCAGGCACCACAGTGGCCGCCTCAATATTCTCTCTCCCAGGGTCCTCTGCTGCTGTCCTGTCCAGGGTCCACACTTGTTCAGTGCACCTTGGGAGAGTGCCAGTTGGTGGTAGCCCAGATAGTGTTCTCAGAATGTTATGTACTATGTTTCTTAGAGCTTGGTGGGAATGGTGCAGGATAGTTGCTTGGCTTTGGAACATACTCAGCACATTTAAGGAGCTTGAAAAAAAACCATTATTTTCTTGGTATTTCATTACTTGAGCAGAACGTTTCCTAAAAGTTCAAACATGGTTGCATTTCATTTAAACTTAGTTAATGTTCTAGGAACATTCTCCAACTGGTTTGAAATTGGGAATGTTCTCAAATACAGTGCCTTGCGAAAGTATTCGGCCCCCTTGAACTTTGCGACCTTTTGCCACATTTCAGGCTTCAAACATAAAGATATAAAACTTTATTTTTTTGTGAAGAATCAACAACAAGTGGGACACAATCATGAAGTGGAACGACATTTATTGGATATTTCAAACTTTTTTAACAAATCAAAAACTGAAAAATTGGGCGTGCAAAATTATTCAGCCCCTTTACTTTCAGTGCAGCAAACTCTCTCCAGAAGTTCAGTGAGGATCTCTGAATGATCCAATGTTGACCTAAATGACTAATGATGATAAATACAATCCTCCTGTGTGTAATCAAGTCTCCGTATAAATGCACCTGCACTGTGATAGTCTCAGAGGTCCGTTAAAAGCGCAGAGAGCATCATGAAGAACAAGGAACACACCAGGCAGGTCCGAGATACTGTTGTGAAGAAGTTTAAAGCCGGATTTGGATACAAAAAGATTTCCCAAGCTTGAAATGTGGCAAAAGGTCGCAAAGTTCAAGGGGGCCGAATACTTTCGCAAGGCACTGTAGGTAGCCCTTTCCTACAGTCAAATGACCTAGTGGCCTCATGGGTGGAATGCTATTTAAAAAATAATCCTATTTAATAAACAGTAATTTTTCTTAACCACCGAAAATCTGACATTTCTATGTCAAATGGTATTTCAGTCTTCTGTGATGTATATAAAGTGTAATATTGGGATGCAAACTCAAAAATGAATACATTTACAACTCTACATCTGACATGGTACAGCTGTCTTCTTTTTTGTAAGCCCATAACCATGTGTGTGATCTGTATACGTTAGTTTCAAAGCAGATTTATTTAAGACTACCAAGAAACACTCGGTGTGATGCTGATTTAGCCCAGTGCAGTAAAATATTTTAAGAAACAATGTTCTTCTTTGGGAATTCCAGTACTTCCTACAGGTTTCCTCATGGTTCTATTTAAAGTTATGTTCTCACATTGTTCTGAGAACGTTAAGAAATAGCGTGCTTCTGTGGGAATTTCAGTACTTCAGCATAACGTTTTTCCTACAGGTTTGCTCAATGTGTAGGGGTGTAGACATTATGTTAAATATAATAATAAACTACATTTATCAACCTGACCCCATTATTATGTGAATAAATGCAACCGGCCCTGTGTGTCTCTGGAGGAATCTAGTCAAGGTAGGGAGCCTTGCTCACCTCTCAGTATGATTGTAATGAACATGTGTCTAACTTTCACCGTTATGCAAAAGACTAGATACAAAATGGTCATCCTTACGACCAATGTTCTAGCATTAATTTATTGAGGCAAGCAGATCAGAGATGTCAAGGTGGTACCCAAGCATGTGTAGTTTATAGAACAACTACCAATAGACCTACTAAATTATGAACGCATAGTCAATCAAAGAATTACTCTGTAAAATGAGGAATGCATTTACTCAATTCAACTATATAATTAACACAAACAATTACAGTATGCATGAAATACATGATACATTACAGACTACTCAGAGTAAAGGATCACCAATAGGCTAAGACTTAACGTGGTTACACCTTTCTTCAATTCAGAAAGATCTTGAAGAGAAAAAAAATGATGTGCGTAATACAGACAGGAGCTTGGTAGCAAGTTCTCAAAGTACGAACAAATTCACTGTCCTTTTAATCAAATTCAAGCAGAAACTCACCCCCAACCTGAATGAACATTTCTTTGCACTTTGCTAGTAAAAACAAAAGACCGGAAAACACACCCAGATTCTAATCAACTCAATTTAAATGATAAAAGCGCACCAGTGTTGCTATTTTTTTTAAACTGTCTGATGTCTGCTGAACAAAATAACACAATTTCCCTGTAAATCCATAGCACTTACAGTACAATAAAACACATCAACATTTATAGCTCTTTATGAACTCTTAAAACAATCCAAACATTACATTTGAATTCACATAATAATTTATTCGATTCATGTTGTCATCTGTCTTCACACCTCCAATGGTGTCCGTGCTCCCAGGGTTCTGTGGGAACGTCCCTCCCAGGAAAAAACCCACAGATAAGGTGTGTTTGGCCCCTGTGATAGCCCACAAATGGACAGCCATCCAAACAATGTCATAAATTGTGATTGAGTCATCATGTTGGGCCTTGGCGCCTGCCTGCAAGTCGTTATTCGCGAGTATCACCTTCTTTCATTTTTCCACTACAATGGTTTTATTTAAAGTCATGTTCTCACATTGTTCTGAGAATGTTAAGAAACAACGTACTTATTTGAGATTTTCAGTATCGTTTCCTCATGGTTCTATTTAAAGTAATGCTCTCAAATTGTTCCGAGAGCGTTAAAACTTTCCATAATAACCACCCGAAAACGTCTGTAATGTTTAGAAAGTCTAAGAAAGTAATTTAAAAACATACATTCGGTTCTCAGAAAGTCATTTAAAAACATACATTCGGTTCTCAGAACAATAAGAATACTTTCCATAAAAACCACAAGAAAACTTTAGTAACGCACAGAGAACCTTCTAAGAATGTTATTTTAAATCAAATACAATCTGTTCTCAGCATCAACAAAACTCTCTCTATCCTCTATCTTGCTAAGTATGTTCAGGTGTGTTGGCTGTGCCCACTATTTGGCCACACCTGATCTTAATGAGTGATTGTTTCCTTTGAAATGGGGTCTGTATAAAATAGACTAAAATGAACAGCTTTGTGTGAATTAAAAAACATGGTGTGCTAGTGCCATCCTGGTGGCACAGTGGACTAATTCCATGGAAAGAGAACAGAAGATCATATCACTGACGATGTGCCACAATAAAAAAGAAATGTGTTTGCATGATTAATGCCTAAGCAAATTCATTTGCATGTGTCCTATCTGTGCTTGGAGTTCAAAACATTTATCCCAAACTAAGCTAGCAGTGTTATTAAAAGTCTTACTGAAACATGTTCTCAGAATGTTATTTTGTTACCTTCAAATAACTTCTAATGTCCGTTCTCAGAATGTTAATAAAACCTCCCAGGAAAACTTTTTGGGAACCATAGTAAAACATTCTCAGAATCTCACTGCAAATTAAAAAAACTTTCCGTTTTACGTGTCAGGAAACTTATGGCTTCGTTCCTAAAACTAATGGGAAATTAAAAATGTATGTTACCCCAACTTCAAAAGGAACCAAATGCGCTAGCTGGGAGGCTATTTTATCGTGCGGTACTGCTGAGTGATGAACCAACATTTAAATTCCATGACCTTTCAATGACTTGAATTCCATTTAGTTTGTTTTTTTGTGCGCCCAACATATCGTTTCTATAGAGAGAAATTGAATAATTCGCGAGAGAAATCAAGTCAAGAACTATGTGGGATGCTGGGCTGAAGGGAGTTGTAGTTTTTATTAGGCAAATATTCAACCTAGTTCAGTGCAGAAACGTGGTAATTAACTACAATGACCATAATCCATTGTGCCATTATTTTCCGGCTCAGAGACGAAGAGGTGAAGCGAGACATTTCACTCTTACCAAAATCGGTCCAAAATAAGCCCAATGCATTTCTATGGGCTTATATTGGACCTAATCATGTCGCCTGCCTTCCCGCCTTTCAGACAACAACTCCCATTGTTAGGGCATAGACATGAGCATCTCGTCATTGAGACCACATTGACCACATGAGAGAGGAATGTAGGCCTACACAACCCAACGATTAGAGGGACAGAAACAGTTTGTAAAAGTACAGTGGCTTGCGAAAGTATTCAAATCTCTTGGCATTTTTCCTATTTTGTTGCCTTACAACCTGGAATTAAAATAGATTTTGGGGGGGTTTGTATCATTTGATTTACACATGCCTACCACTTTGAAGATGCAAAAAACATTACAAATTGTGAAACAAACAAGAAATAAGACAAAAAAACAGAAAACTTGAGCATGAATAACTATTTCCCCCCCCCTCTAATTTGTATAGACACCTTTTGCAGCAATTACAGCTACAAGTCTCTTGGGGTATGTCTCTATAAGCTTGGCACATCCAGCCACTGGGATTTTTGCCCATTCTTCAAGGCAAAACTGCTCCACCTCCTTCAAGCTGGATGGGTTCCGCTGGTGTACAGCAATCTTTAAATTATACCACAGATTCTCAATTGGATTTAGATCTGGGCATTGACTAGGCCATTCCAAGACATTTAAATGTTTCCCCTTAAACCACTTGTGTTGCTTTAGCAGTATGCTTAGGGTCATTGTCCTACAGGAAGGTGAACCTCCGTCCCAGTCTCAAATCTCTTGAAGACTGAAACAGGTTTCCCTCAAAAATGTCCCTGTATATAGTGCCATCCATCATTCCTTCAATTCTGACCAGCTTTCCAGTCCCTGCCGATGAAGAACACCCCCACAGCATGATGCTGCCACCACCATACTTCACTGTGGGGATGGTGTTCTCAGGGTGATGAGAGGTGTTGGGTTTGCACCAGACATAGCATTTTCCTTGATGGCCAAAAAAGCTCAATTTTAGTCTCATCTGACCAGAGTACCTTCATCCACATGTTTGGGGAGTCTCCCACATGCCTTTTGGCAAACACCAAATGTTTTTGCTTATTTTGTTCTTTAAGCAATGGCTTTTTTTCTGGCCACTCTTCCGTAAAGCCCAGCTCTGTGAGGGTACGGCTTAAAGTGGTCCTATGAACAGATACTCCAAAGCTCCGCTGTGGAGCTTTGCAGCTCCTTCAGTGTTATCTTTGGTCTCTTTGTTGCCCTCCTTACCTGGTCTGTGAGTTTTGGTGGGTGGCTCTCTCATCGCAGGTTTGTTGTGGTGCCATATTCTTTCCATTTTTTAATAATGGATTTAATGGTGCTCCATGGAATGTTCAAAGTTTCTGATATTTTTTATAACCCAACCCTGATCTGTACTTCTCCACAACTTTGTCTCTTACCTTTTTGGAGAGCTCCTTGGTCTTCGCAGTGCCGCTTGCTTGGTGGTGCCCATTGCTTAGTGGTGTTGCAGACTCTGGGGTCTTTCAGAACAGGTGTATATATATACTGAGATCAGGTGACAGATCATGTGACACTTAGATTGCACACAGGTGGACTTTATTTATCTAATTATGTGACTTCTGAAGGTAATTGGTTGCACCAGATCTTATTTAGGGGCTTCAAAGCAAAGGGGGTGAATACATACTGTATGCACGCACCACTTTTCCATTTAAAAAAATAATAATATTTTTTTTACATTTAACTTCACCAATTTGGACTATTTTGTGTATGTCCATTGCATGAAATCCAAATAAAAATCAATTTAAATTACAGGTTGTAATGCAACAAAATAGGAAAAACGGCAAGGGGGTGAATACTTTTGCAAGGCACTGTATACCTTATCTACTTTGAAGAACTAGTAAATTGATGTTGTCAGACAGCTCTGCAGCATACTTAGGCAGGCTAGCTAATTAGGATGACTAAAGACAGTACAGTGTGGGGAGCACATAACGTTAGATGGCTTGGCTGGCTGGCTGACTGCTACTGTCTGAGGAGAGATGAGATGATTATTTTAAGGAATGAAAAATAATAAATAATCAAATAAAAACTAAGTAATATACACAACTGAAATACTTTATTACTTCATAGTAATGTCCTATTTTTCTGTTAATGTCTACCCAATATGGACCTGACAGAGACAATGAAATATGTTCAACATTCTGACAATTGAATGTTCACAATTTTTGTTTTTGGAATTTCCATTAAAAAGTTATAAAATCGTTATAATGTCATTATTATTTTATAATAAATGTCATGTTTTAAAATGATCAAAACCGAAATTCAAAACCATGATTATTAAAAAAATATTTTTATTTTATTTTTATTTAACCTTTATTTAACTAGGCAACTCAGTTAAGAACAAATTCTTATTTACAATGACGGCCTACCCCGAACCAAATAAATAACCAAACCAAAACCGAATTGATCTCAAAAAGAATTAATCGTTCAGCCCCATCATGCAGACATGGACATAGTTGAGAAGGTACTGTATATGACACACCAGCACCTACCCTTTTTATTTTACTAGGCAAGTCAGTTAAGAACAAATTCTTAGTTTCAATGATGGTCTAGGAACAGTGGGTTAACTGCTCTGTTCAGAACGACAGCTTTTTGCCTTGTCAGCTCAGGGATTCAATCTTGCAACCTTTTGGTTACTGGTCCAACGCTCTACTAAGCTACCTGCCGCCCCACAAACCCTGTCGGTTTCATAATATAATTTATAATTTAGTATATGTTTATGGCCACTTTCTCTTACTGTTCTTAACTCCATGTACAATCCCTTCACCCAATTAGAGGAACTATTCTGTCTTCAGACACACTTACCCCAGGGTCAAAGATTCAAATAATTTTGCCAGCTAATGGGAGAGTACCAGCACTTTGTTAATAATACTGTTTTTTTCCAGAACAGTCTTTTGACACACATAGATTTTTAAAAGAAGCTTCTAGGGATGTGAAGTGCCCACTATGGGGTTTCTGGCTTTAGAAGGACCATAGCTAAGCTCAGGGGGCCATTACTTCCTTTCAGCTTCTTTACTTCATTTTATCTTCATCTAGAAAACTTGACCAACTCTGTGTGTGGTTGTCCTGTGTGTGTACGTGGTGTCATAGCCCAGCCCCTGAAGTGACTCTTCCCAACCCACATTGTCGCACCTCAAGGTAGCAGTGGTTCTGTTGCGATAACATCCTGTAGGTCTGATATCTAATTGGACGTTAACTCAACAGTAATGCTATTGGTCAACAACTCAGATTTTCCATCCGAACAACTCAGATATTATAAAGGGGTCTCAGATTTATTGTCTCCTACTTTTTATTTTACTTACCTGCACTCTGTCTCTTTCTCTCTCCACCCCTATGACTTCTCTCTCCCTCTCCCTCTCTGATCATGTCTAGAATAATACTTTGTTACGTGAGTATTGTCTTGTAACTTAAGCTTTATGTCTTGTATAATGTTATCATTCGTTTTTACAATAATAATAAATATCTGCCTTTTGACCTTCCTATTACTGTAACCCAACTATAGTCTATTGCATATTGCTAAATCATCTTTATGGCATCAGCTAAACATTTTATTAGACTTTGTCATATCAATTGCATAGTCTTATTTATTATGGGTCGCATGTGAGGTATATACAGTATAATGCATATCTGATAAATATTAACACACTACAGTGTGACTGTAAGAATGAAGTGTTTCAGATAATTGTATGTTTCACTCCCCTACTTCCAGAGTAACTTGCTAATTGCTAAATGCTCAAACTTAGCTTTTTTCATGCCTTCTATGGTGTCCTCATCATCATCACTGGCGTAAAGAGATAAGCAGGTTTGTGGCATTTTGAACGAATCACATTCCCAGTCACCAATCATCCTGCTGAGTTTGACATTAATCAGTGGAATGGAATCCTGGGCCAAAACAGGCTAATTACCTGTTAACGTGTATTGATTAAAGCAGCATCTCATCTGGGGCTGTCTTCTCTTTATCATCCCTTGTTAGATATGGCTTTGAAATAGAAATACCAGCAGCTAAAGAGCTCCAAACCCAAACTCAGTCTGGTCTTCATCAGGCTGGCTGGGATGTTGTTCCGGTAATGACTAGCACAGTGTGTGCTAGACGTGAGTGAGGTGCGGAAGTCGAATCGACGGCAGCCCACTGCACACAAAGCCCTTAGCCAGTGCTATTGACACTGAATTATAAGTAGGACACCAAGGCTACATAAAAAGTTCCAGAAAGCTGCGGTTAAATTTTTTGGGCTTGACTTAGTTTCCCTTTGAGCATGGCAAAGTTATTAATAACACTTTGGATGGTGTGATAATACGCTCAGTCACTATAAAGATACAGGCAACGTTCCTAACTCAGTTGCCAGATAGGATGGAAATCACTCAATGGTGACTTTAAAATTGTTGCAGAGTTTAATGGCTGTGATGGGAGAAAACTGAGGATGGATCAACAATATTGGAGTTACTTCACAATGCTAACCTAAATGACAAAGTGAAAAGAAAGAAACCTGTACTGAATGCAAATATTCCAAAACATGCATCCTGTTAACAATAAAGCACTAAAGTAAAACTGCAAAGAATGTGGCAAAGAAATTAACTTTATTGCCTGAATACAAAGCATTATGTTTGGGGCAAATCCAACACAACACATCAGTGAGTGTCACTCTTCACTCTTCAAAGTATGGTGGTGGCTGTATCATGTTATTGGTATGCTTGTCATTGGCAAGGATTAGGGAGTTTTTTTAGGATAAAAATAAACTGAATAGAGCTAAGCACAGGCAAAATCCTTGAGGATTTTGTTTTACAACAGACACTGGGAGACAAATTCACCTTTCAGTAGGACAATAACCTAAAACACAAGGCCAAATATACACTGGAGTTGCTTACCAGATTTTGACTTAAATCTGCGTAAAAATCCATGGCAAGACTTGAAACCAACTTGACATAGCTTGAAGAATTATATTGTACAATCCAGGTGTGCAAATCTCTCAGAGACCCAGAAAGAATCACAGCTGTAATCACTGCCATAGTTGATTCTAACATTTAGTCATGTAAATACAGATATTTCTGTATTTCATTTTCAAGACATTTGCAAAAATGTCTAAAAACATGTTTTCACTTTGTCGTTATGGTGTATTGTGTGTAGATGGGTGCGAATAAGAATATATTTAATCCATGCTGAATTTAGGCTGTAACACAACAAAATGTGGAATAAGTCAAGGGGTATGAATACTTTGAAGGCACTGTCTCTCACATGGTTTCCTTTTTCCCTCATCTTGTCCAACTGTTACCATGCACCTGCAAAAAAAGATTGCTCAGATGTGCGAGTGCCTTTTGAATCTTAAAAATATGCATTTCCATTCTACTCTAGAATCCAATTGAATGTAAAAAATAAAAAGATGAATAGCCAACATTATTTAAGTTGATAATTCAAGAGATGCCAAGCAATTCATATAAATGTCATATACCAGCAGTGCAGTACAAGTACACCCTTGGTTGTGTCCTAAATTCCTTTCTCACACATGGGCTTTATTGATATGGTTTGAAGACTTTAGCGGTGGGAGTTCTTGTGTGAGTGTGCTTCTCGGCTGATGAACATGAGAGAGGGAAATGTATGGGCACATGGAAAAAGGAGGCTTTATCGTGTGTCTCCAGACAGAGACAGTCAGCAGGCTGGAAGCAGCCGTTCGTTGGCAGCTTTTCTTCTCCGTCTCAGACAGAATCATTCTGAGCAGAATCAGAAGCCTCAATCAAGCAGCTTCTTCAGAATTTGCACTGTCAGAGGATAGAGCATGAGACAGATCTACATGAAACACCTGGGGACAGTCATTACTACTCTCAGAGACACAGACGTTGAGTCCTAGGATTCCCCCAGCAGTAGTCTAGTGGCCGGGTTTGGAGGAAATTAGGACAAAACATATTTTACTTGATGTTTCAAGCAATTGTCTGCGGAGCAACCTCAACCTTTTGCAGACCAATGGTAACATCCTGTAACAACAGAAATCTGTGTTTATTTTGATTTCATGATATCCTCAACACTCCAGATACTATGCAGTTCTAGACAACCAGGATTGGTTGTATTTGTAATGCAAGAAAGGAACGAGGTGAAGGTCGGTCTCACAGAGAAGGAGGGAGGAAGGTAGTCCTTCCACCCTGTGGTCAGAAGGCATCGCCTGCATTCTGATCAGAATGGGGTTGGGGGATGCAGGGTTGGGGTAGGGTTGGGCAGGATGGGTTGGAGTGCCAACCCTCTGTGAGATGGTGCCCTCTTCTCAGGAGAAAGACCTCTGAAATTAGAACCCAGGAACCTCATCTGACTTCCAATTAACATATGCCCTCCCCGTCATTCCACATCTGCATCTCAGTGTTCGCCCTGCTCCAGCCCGCCTTATACTTACACTAGGAGGAGACTAGAGGCTCTATAGGATGACGTGTCTTAGTAGAGGACATGCTGCCACCAAATGATCACCCTGCCATATCTGTCCCCCATCTCCTGCTCCCTGAAAATGAATAAACTCCTTATCAAGGCTTGGTGCCAAACAGATGCCACAGCCCAGATACCATGGGTTCTCAGTGCGAGACGTAGCAATATGGGATGGACTTAGACAAGATGAAGAGATAGGTGGCTAAGAATATATTCAGAGACTCAGAATCTAGAGACAACACCCTGGAAAGAGACTCAGAGACATATAGTCTGTGTCCATAGCAGGGAGCAGAGGTAGTAATTACCAAACTGAGGAAAAACAACCGGATAACCTGATTGTGTATCGATTGCGTATGTTCTGCTGTGGCTAGATTTAAGTTTGTTCCTTTAACAAGGCCAAGAGCATAGTGTTCTATGACTTACAGGGAGGGGTTGCATGTTGTAAACACAAATGGTGATAAATCACAACTGCGGCATGCACAGAATTGTCAGCAATTTTGCTGACATTGTTGTGGCAGTATGACATGCGACTCATACATCTCCAGATTATGGAAAGGGTTTTCACACAGAGAGCACAAATTAAGGCAGTGCCCCAGAGTTTGAGGCTGTTTCAAAACAGTGCTTCATTTTGTGATTTTCCAAATAGATTGTGTTTGTGGGAATGTTCTGTTGTCATTTCCTCCTACAAGGGAGTTTTGTTCCAGTAAACAGTATTTTTTTACACACCTGTGGGTATTATTGGTGTCTTGTGAAGTCATTATGAACCCAAAGAAACAACAACATTACCCTCACATATCTGCTATGGATCTAAAGCCCAATTTCCTCCCAATGGAAAACAAAGAATAGTCTCCCCCCTTCCTTACAAGACAAACTCCCTTTGTTTATATATCTAATTGATCACCTGATTATTTTCTTCTTCAAAAGAGGTGAAGATCTACCTTTCAAAAACAGAGGAAATAATACAAGAGGATTTTATTTTCTTCTTCTCCTGATGCAAACAGAGGCTATATGCAGACACAGATTGGTTTTGTTTTGTTGCAGGGGAGTGTGATAAGAAGGGGGAAATAATGAGGATTGTCTCATTAATGGGTAGAGAATGCATTATGGGTCATATGTTGAATAATTCATGAGGCATAAACACCCACTGTGGAAGTGGCGATCAGAGATGCCACATTACTCTGAGCAAATGTTTGATCATATTTCCTACACCTGAGTGGAACTTATATTGCACAGGGAATACATCACTGCAAGGACGCCAAGCAGTGTTGTTTACCCAATACAAGAATGGAAAAGGTTTCTCGTAATGAGTAAACATTACTGCGTTTCGCCTGGGTGCTATTTGATTTCTGTTTCTTTAAGAGCCTCGTGCAGGGAAAAACCCTTCGGGCTCGATTCAGGAAAAGCCTACCAAATATTAAGCAGGTCGATTTTTATCAAAAACCTTTTGATATTTCTTTAACTTATCTTGTTCCTGAAACAATACACATTTCATTAGGGTTCTGCTGTACATGAAAACGCTTCAGTCAGCCCAACCTCTCTCGTGCCTGATCCATTTAAAAGACAAAGGCAATCAACCAACAGCTTAATAAAGCAGTGTTAACAACGATGAACAGTTACATGAAAATGCTTCATCAAGCATCCCAATTGTTTCTGATGGCCCAATAAAAGAGTTCACTCAGCTCCACAACGACAGTGCATTCGGAAAGTATATAGAACCCTTGACTTTTTCCATATTGTGTTACGTTACAACCTATAATACAGTGTATAATACAGTGAATACTACAGTCAAGTCATCAAAAACACTATAGTGAATACTATAGTATTTATACCATAGTATACAATAGTATTTTTTAATGTGGGAGAGGGCACCATTGGTTACTGAAACTTAAGGTTGTGAGAGAAAAACAGGCCAATGCAGAGTTTCTCTTTCTCTTTTGATCTTCTGTTTCTCACTGTGGAATGGTGTTACTTCACTGATAAGGACAGAGTGAAAAATAACTAAGATAGACGCAGGACCTTCCAAAGCTGCAGTAACATGACTTTTAAGTCACTGACTGAAAAGCACACACATATATGGGTACACTCAATCATGATGGCACAGTTGTTACTGGTCTGAAATAAATAAGCACATTGCCCACAACATGAGATGGAAACACATATTTACCTCAGATTACACAGAGACACAAATCATTTGAAAACAAATCCAATTTTGATAAACTCCCATATCTATTGGGTGAAATACCACAGTGTGTGTAATATTTACTGTTCACTTTTTATTGTTTATTTAACTTTTGTTTATCCATTTCACATGCTTTGGAAATGTAAACATATGTTTCCCATGCCAATAAAGCCCCTTGAATTGAATCTAATTGAGAGCGAGAGCAGCTTGGAGTGGAATCTTAAGAAGGAAGTTTTTAACATCCTCTCTCCTTGGAGGATCATTGGAAGAAAAGCACTCAGATGTTCATTTTCAATAGTAGTGAGTTTGTTAGTCCAGAGTGAGTCACACTCTGAGTAGAGCTGCTTGTTGACTAACACTTACAGGAGGGCTGATCTATATCACTGGGAGTTCACTACCTAATGTACTGTAGGATACTATTCAATCAAAACTGTTTACCGGATTTGTGGGGAGTTCCCATTTGATCTTTAAATATACTGTATGTGGATTTTTATCTCCAGTGATTTGTAATCGATTGTAGGCAAGGTCACAACTGAAACTTCTGAAAGAGACCAATAAGAGACAGGTGGGATGCACATGTCACCTACAGTATCTCAGAGAGATGCACTCTCTAAGTATGACTCTGTATATGTGTACAGGCACATAAATAGTTTCCCATTTGTGAAGCTGTCCATCTAAATACATCATTCTCCTGTCACCAGCTGACTGGTCAGGCCATATTCCCAGCTTGTTTTGTTGCGGCCCAGAGATTGAGTGTTGATTGCCTGTCCCCTCCTGTCGTGGAGCAGGGGAGTGATCTGAGACAGCAGGCCATTATTCAGTCTTTGGATGTGCTGCTTCTTATCACTACGCAGGGCTGACTGAGGCAGCTGGTCTTGTCAATGCGCCAGCATCGCCATGTCCTTTGGGGATGGACTTTGACGAGACCGGCCGTCCGCACAACAACCTCCTCCTCCAAACGCACACAGACAGACATGCACACACAACCAAAAGAACACACACACATGTATGTACACAAACACACACTCACTCTTTCTCCCTCCCTCCCTTTCTCAAACATGCAACACACAAACATGGCCCTGGATTTTAATTGGGACTTCAGACGAGCACTGTGATAGGGAGGTGACAACTCTGCTCAAATTAAATCAAGAATATGTCCATTTTAAATTTAAAAAAAATTGCTTCCAGTATTGTTCATTTGGTGAGAATTGGCAGTGATGGACTAGGGCCAACATACAGTATGTTCCTCCAGCCCCATTTGGGGGGTGGGGGTGTCTATATAAGGACATGTTTAATCGCTGATGGAAACTCGCCAAGTAGTATAGCTACAACAAGATATATAGCTAGACCTTGGTAAACAATGCTTGATTACTGTTTCTTTATCTTTTGGAGTCCCCTCCAATCTGCTATGTCCATGCTGCTGACTATGGCTGGTTTAAGTCTTATCTCTCCAGATGCCTTAATAAGTCCATGACACTCAGCCTACAACTATTTACTGGTTCCGACCATGTATCAGGCTACGGGAGCAAGGAGTAAAGTACAGGAAACAGTGTCCCGACAGAGTGAAAACTGTGAAATAAGCAGGCCACTTGTATCAATACTGTCATTTTTTTCAAAGAGGTCTAACCTATAAACATACCGACTTCTCTTGCATTTACATAAACCACCTAATGGTCAGTCCAGGCCTGAGACTTGGAACGCTACAGTTGTGATTATCTCAGTGTTTATCATTATGTTTGGTATGGGGGAACACACCATTTTCCTACTTTAATAACGTATAGCAGAGGGATATCTCAGGGGAGGAAGGCAGAGTCCCCCGTTTTAATGTATAATTCTGAGCAGCAGAGGCACAGGGATAGGCGACAGGAAGAGACTAACGAAGACCGATGAAAGATAAGTCTCACAACATTTCAAGAAATGCAACGTCTAATATATTAGAAGAGCTACTGTATATAAACACTCTGAGGATAAATATCCACTGGGTACAGATGTCAATCCAAGGGTTCAACGTAATTTCATTGAAAGGATGTGGAAACAACGTTGATTCAACCAGTGTGTGCCCAGTGGGTAGAGTTTTACCTGAGGAGTAAATGTGGGACTAAGATGGAGACCCCACTCTAGAGACCCATCACCTGGGTTTCACACAGTTTTCTACGCAGAGCTCTACTCCGGTCTGAGCCCCGGGGAGATGACAATGGATTTTCATGTTTTCTTCTCTGTCTCCTTTGACAACGGGAAATAATAAATAAGTTAAGTCAGCTACAGCTGAATTTATAATACCTAGACAAACGCACGGATTAGGCAGTAGTCGAGACAGGCCGCTGTTCTGCTCTGCTGGACCGACATCATACACAACAAGAACAGGGGGCTGCTTTTTGATGTGCAAACTCTCTGAAGTTTGTCTGAGGTCTCTGGGAGACAGCTTTCACCATCCTATATCCAACCTGCTGGTCGGCTGCAGCTATGCTTCTGTTCAACTGAAGAAGGACATTTTGGAACAAGTGTCAAATGTTACTACAGTGACTTTTGAGGAATGATATGAGATGGAAATTAATCTAACGTTATCTTCACCTGTCCAGGTGTCCTTTGACAGCATAATGTTGACATCGTCAACCTCAATGAAACATCATACCATGTAATGCTGCCTTGGAAGCATGAAGATGCCTTAAAGCCCTGAGGGGTCTTGTTGAGGTTTAGCCCTGACCTTTGGCCACCATTACAAAGTCAGTTCTCTTGAGTCTTAAATTGAGATCTACATTTTGCCGTGTGGCTGACTGTTTGAAAAGACCATGTACTTTCAAAGCCGAGTGTATTCCTGAGTGTCCTTGGAAGATAAAGCAGTAGCAGGTATCTTTCCCCCATCTGTCTGAGGTGCCCTGCTTTAAACACAGCTCTGAATCCTCCCTGAACCCCAGCTCCGCCACAGCAGGCTCACAGCATGGGCAGGTAAATGGAGTCTACTATCATGGCTACCTACCTCTGCTAAGGCTGCTGGGTTCACTTCTCCTCCCATAGTGGAAGTCGACTCTGTTCTTCACAATGCTGAGTTCACATCACTCAAGTCTGGTGTATTGTTGATAGCAATATTTGTAGTTCTTTTCTTCCAGTTTTCCTTATCAGCAGCTATTGCATGTGCAGTGCACCACAGAACGTGGAGATTACGACACATGTACTAACAATGAGCAAATGCCCCCAGAACAAATTAAAAGTTGGAGAATGTGTTGGAGGAGCATTGTAGGGGAGATTTTCTTCCCTTTCTGCAGTGAAGCAATTTCACCATGACTCACAGGCAAGACCTCATAAGGTTATCATACAGTGTGCATGAGCCGCTTCAACAGCCGTCCTCAAATAATGGATCTCTTTGATCTACCAAACGTCAGCACTTAAAATAGCAAATATGCTTGTCGCTAAATCCAATCTCAAATTGAGCCCTGGCCTGTCTTACATAAGCCACATTTCTGAGGAAGGGACCTAAATCATAGAAGGAATGGAGAATCCCAAAGCCTTTGTGTTCTACAGGCTCCTGGTGAACCTGAGTACTGTTCAATCATCAAATGAATGGACTCCATACATTCAATATCCCGCATCACATCAGTCCTCTTGCCATGGAACATGGGGGTATATTAAGCTGGTGACAAGGTTAGGACTAACTGTTTTTAGTTTGAGGGTTTAGAACAGCGCTGTTGTCACTGTTTAAGTTTATAGAGCAAAACCAGTTGAGGAAGCGGAGATGGTCTGGAGAGGGGCTTATGGAAACATTTTGGTATTCTTCTTTATAGACTTCCAAAATAAAAAATAAAAACTTCCCAGCCTTTATGTCTCTTTACTGCAAGCTGGAGGACCTTGGTATCAGCACAGATAAATAACCACAGTGTTATAAGGAAGAAACCTAGACTTTTTGTTGACCAGTTTCATGACAGAGTATAGGTCAAAGGTATTATCAAGTTGGGTTCTATAACTGATTGAAATATTTTTAGCCAAATCCTAATTGGTATGTTGAATTTTATGTTCCTTTTGATGTATAGAAGGCCCCATAACTAAAATAAATGAACAGCAAACATTACACTCACAAAAGTTTTGAAGGAATAGAGACACTTCAAATGTCTTATTATGGCCACGTACAGTGTTGTAACAATGTGTTGAAGTACACTCTCTCTCTCTCTCCCCCTCCCTCCCTCTCTCCTTCTCTCAGTCAGTCTATCACTGCCTGTGTCTGGCACAGTAGGACATGGTCCCTGCTGGTGGTCTGATTGGAGCAGCTTGCCTGCATCACAGAGCCCCTGTCGATGACACTGAATAGTAGTGGGACCAGATGGTTTGCCAACTCAAAAGAAACAAGAACAATAGAATATGGGCCCCCCAAAAAACGAACAAACACATCAAAGTGTCGCTGGTGACTTGGAACAGTCGCTTTTTATCAAGAACACAGGCCCAAAGATAACATAGTTGAACTACATGGGATAGCCAGGAAATGATGAGTGAGTAATTTTGCTGAATGTCAAGCAGACACATATTTTGTCCTCTTTCACAGTCCCTCTACACAGCAGGCCTGTCATAGTGTTGTGTAAAGAAATCTATTACAATTCAAATTCTTGTTAACACCAACAGATACAAACGGCATCACATTGCATTTCTCAACACTTGTCTCAGCATTTTGTATTATACTGTAGAGACGGATAACAATACAATTGTAATACAACAAATCTGGCTTCAATGTTGTCATGTATACATATCTTTTCTTAACGGGCTTACTCAATTCACCTCTCAAAAGTAATCCGTGAACACGACTATTGCAAAATGCTGCATGATTAATAAGAAAAGTTCCAGAGAAACCATTTGAAACGTTGCATTACACGTAAATCAGATGTTAACAGCTAGCTCTGGAGAAGATAATTCAGTCCCTGTGTTAACAGATGAGATGACATGAGCCAGTACTACATTAAAATGACAAGAGAGATGAGTTACCCCCACCAAATGATTTCTCAAAGGACTTAAAGTACAGACATAACTGGTAGCACATACTCTATAATAGACATTCTTGTGATATATATTGTCTTGGTATAAATTAAAACAACAATGTATTAATTTATCTCACTTTTTGTGGGACACGTACAGTACTCCATAATGGGTACACAGTCATTTGATTGAACACAACGTGGCTCTGGGTATTGTTGATATGGATTCTGACACACGTACTAACTACAGTGCATCAATTGAACCTGACCTTGCCCTCGAACGTCTGTGCTATGTGGGGGTCAATGAGAAGCTCAAAGAGAATACAACATGGGAACAACACTTATGCTGACTTTTCCAACCACAAAGACACATGCAGCTCATAAAGGTCGACAGCATGGTTGAAACTGTCAAATGCAATTCAATTATGTTTTTGCATTAGTGAATAGCAGTCTGCAAGATGGTGTGTGTGCTCCGGTGCGTTCATGTAGATTTGGACCAAAGCCGTATATTCGTTTTTTTAGCCTCAAGACTAAGAGATTTATTTTCAAAGGCGAGTCTTACAAAAAGAATGCTAATGTTTGATCCCGTGTTTATTTCATCCCTTATTATCCAGCTGGTCTCTAAACAGAAGGGAATGGATTTGTGCTGACGAGTCAACTCCCTGTCTTCTCTTTTCCTGATCCCTTGTTTACATTTCCTTCTCTCTGTACACAGAGGTGGAGTTTGTTCTTTTTGTAAACTAGCTACAGTATCAACCAGAAAGAATGCAGAATACATTGCCTGCAGCCTCAATGGCACAATAGTTGACCACGGTAGAGCAGTGTTTTTATAAATTACAGAAATACTTCTAGAGATACCTAATGACTCACAATGGGCCTCTATAAATTACAGAAATACTTCTGGAGATACCTAATGACTCACAATGGGCCTCTATAAATCACAGAAATACTTCTAGAGATACCTAATGACTCACAATGGGCCTCAAGATCTACATTTGAGGATGTCTGGGCTGCCAGCTAAGATGTCTTCACACTCTTTATTACCACCCAAACTAGTGTCCTACCTCTCTATAGAACATGGAAGTAGGGTTCGTACATATGGTATTCCTTTAAACAGTGTTTCTTGATAACAATGAAAAAATGCAATCTGGTTGATCTAATGGGACTAAATAAATATCTTCCATTAATCGTGAAGATTGAATTGGTTCATAATTCAGTCTTTTTTTTTACACATTTCATCAAGCAGTTCACAACTTTCTGAGCTCTATCAAAGCACACTACTTCTGAACTAGCACTTTAAAGTACTCCTAAAGGTCGCCCACCCATTGAGAAGTGTGGAGTTTGTGAACAATTCATTCTCACTGTTCTCTTCTAAAAATGGAGAGCGGAAATAAATTTCACATACTTGAGTCCATCTCCTTATTTATGCCTGTTGGTAATTTTGGGTGGCATTTATTTTATAATTACTGTAGTAAATTATCAATATGCCAATTGATTTGGCAAAGTGTAAGACTGTAAAAAAGTGTATTTTGTATCATTGGAATGTGATACAAAACGAGGCAATGGTGTGCTTTAGGACCATGAGGACGCCTCTAAGTGGTCGGGGGGAGTGTTTATCTGACTCGATAATAATAAAAGTTGCTCTCCTGTGTAGTAAGATGGCCAATGATCCTCATACTGAACATATCCACTCCCAAGCAATGAAAACTACTACTCTCTAAGTTTTCAGACACTTACATTGACATTTTAGCTATCCAGAGTGACTTACAGTTTGTGCATTACTCTTAAGACTGGTAGGTAGGACAACCACATATCACAGTCATAGAAAGTAAAAATGTTTGCAATAAAGTAACTATCAGCAAAGTCTGTGCTTGTAGGGGAAAAAAGACATGGCAGGGAACATGGATTCATTTGTTTGTTTTTCATTCATTATTCAAGGATTTCAAACACAGTATGAAACAAACACTGAATGAAATGAAGGGCATTTCAAAAAGGCTTCCCTGAATGTCACAACAATACGTCGAACAAGGGCAGCAGCTGTAGACCAAGGATTAAATCTCTGGCACAATTCAATGGCCATGGAGTCAACTGGGCCCATGCTGCCATAGTAACTGACCTTTCGGCAGCAAGTGACGACTGAGGCTGCTGTTCGAGGCCAGACCACACACCACAGCACAATCCTCTGGTTTGGCACCAGCCATAGTCATTAGGGGCCATTGCCACATCCAAAGTCTCCACTGACACCGCTGCCAGCAGTCCACCCCATATGATCATCAAACAGCGATTTGCCCACTCACCAGAAACTTTCTAAGTAAGGTCTAAGTTGAAATGCAGGACAGAAGGATAGGACAAAATACAGCATGTACATAAAGATAGGGCTCCTGAACGGTGCAGTGGTCTACAGCACTACATCTCAGTGCAAGAGGCCTCACTACAGGCCTTGGTTTGAATCCAGACTGTATCACATCTGGCTGTGATTGGAAGTCCCATAGGGCAGAGCACAATTGGCCCAGCGTCATCCAGGGTAGGCCGTCATTGTAATAAGAATAACTTGCCTAGTTAAATAAAAAATGTAGGTTAATTCTATTGGTTGTAATGGTTGTAATATATTTTCCTAATTGAGCATGGCATATTTGGCCTAGGACTTGCCTTCATGAAAATGACAAGAGCTTTCTTATTGCTAACAAGACGCAAAGTATAAAACCGTTCTATGTTCTCTAAAGAAAAAACATCACAGCCACTGCCCAGGCACTCTGTATCTGTGCTCACAAACCATTGCAAGAAGATAAATGGAGCTCACTGGGGGAAATGGATACTGTGTCATCCATTCACAGAGCAACGGAAGACTGGTCACAGCAGAATGTAACCAGTGGTACACAGAGGAAATTCTGCTTCAGTCTGCTTGAATGGACACGCCTGTAAGTGAGGCTTACTGTCACAGTTACAGTGTTCTTCTCAATCGAATACAATTCTGTAATACCTATGTTACTCTTTAGAGAGCCGTTCAGCTTTATGGGAAACGGATACTGTTTACTTGTCATATCAAGGTGTGACAGATGGAACCACCAGTTGATTGTTGATACGGTTGCTCCCTGCAAATACATGTCAAATCAAATTAAATCACATTTCATTTGTCACATGCGCCGAATACAACAGCTGTAGTAGACCTTACAGTGAAATGCTTACTTACAAGCCCTTAAGCCCTTAACCAACAATGCAGTTTTAAGAAAAATATGTGTTAAGTAAAAAATAAGAAATAAAAGTAACAAATACTATAATTAAAGAGCAGCAGTAAAATAACAATAGCGAGGCTATATACATGGGGTACCGGTACAGAGTCAATGTGCGGAGGCACCGGTTAGTCGAGGTAATTGAGGTAAGTTTACATACACCTTAGCCAAATACATTTAAACTCAGTTTTTCACAATTCCTGACATTTAAATCCTATTAAAAATTCCCTGTCTTAGGTCAGTTAGGATCACCACTTTAAGAATTTGAAATGTCAGAATAATAGTAGAGAAGGATTTATTTCAGCTTTTATTTCTTTCATCATATTTCCAGTGGGTCAGAAGTTTACATACACTCAATTAGTATTTGGTAGCATTGCCTTTAAATTGTTTAACTTGGGTCAAATGTTTTGGGTAGCCTTCCACAAGCTTCCCGCAATAAGTTGGGTGAATTTTGGCCCATTCCTCCTGACAGAGCTGGTGTAACTGAGTCAGGTTTGTAGGCCTCCTTGCTCGCACACACTTTTTCAGTTCTGCCCACAAATGTTCTATAGGATTGAGGTCAGGGCTTTGTGATGGCCACTCCAACACCTTGACTTTGTTGTCCTTAAGCCATTTTGCCACAACTTTGGAAGTATGAGTGAAGACATTGTCCATTTGGAAGACCCATTTGCGACCAAGCTTTAACTTCCTGACTGATGTCTTGAGATGTTGCTTCAATATATCCACGTAATTTTCCTTCCTCATGATGCCATCTATTTTGTGAAGTGTACCAGTCCCTCCTGCAGCAAAGCACCCCCACAACATGATGCTGCCACCCCGTGCTTCACGGTTGGGATGGTGTTGTTCGGCTTGCAATTCTCCCCCTTTTTCCTCCAAACATAACGATGGCCAAACAGTTCTATTTTTGTTTCATCAGACCAGAGAACATTTCTCCAAAAAGTATGATATTTGGCCCCATGTGCAGTTGCAAACCGTAGTCTGGCTTTTTTATGGCGGTTTTGGAGCAGTGGCTTCTTCCTTGCTGTCCGGCCTTTCAGATTATGTCGATATAGGACTCGTTTTACTGTGGATATAGATACTTTGAACCTGTTTCCTCCAGCATCTTCACAAGGTCCTGTGCTGTTGTTCTGGGATTGATTTGCACTTTTCTCACCAAAGTACATGAATCTCTAGGAGACAGAAGGCGTCTCCTTCCTGAGCCGTATGATGGCTGCGTGGTGTTTATACTTGCGTACTATTGTTTGTACAGATGAACGTGGTACCTTCAGGCGTTTGGAAATTGCTCCCAAGGATGAACCAGACTTGTGGAGGTCTACAATTTATTTTCTGAGGTCTTGGCTGATTTCTTTTGATTTCCCATGATGTCAAGCAAAGAGGCACTGAGTTTGAAGGTAGGCCTTGAAATACATCCACAGGTACACCTACAATTGACTCAAATGATGTCAATTAGCCTATCAGAAGCTGCTAAAGCCATGACGTAATTGTTCTGGAATTTTCCAAGCTGTTTAAAAGCACAGTCAACTTAGTGTATGTACACTTCTGACCCACTGGAATTGTGATACAGTGAATTATAAGTGAAATAATCTGTCTGTAAACAATTGTTGGAAAAATTACTTGCATCATGCACAAAGTAGATGTCCTAACCGACTTGCCAAAACTATAGTTTGTTAACAAGAAATTTGTGGAGTTGTTGAAAAATGAGTTTTAATGACTCCAACCTAAGTGTATGTACATGTAGGTAGAGTTCAAGTGACAGTGCATAGATAACAAACAGAGAATAGCAGCGGCGCAAAGGGGGGGGGGGGGGGGGGGGCAATGCAAATAGTCTGGGTAGCCATTTGATTAGCCATTCAGGAGTCTTATGGCTTGGGGGTATAGCTATTGAGCAGCCTTTTGGACCTAGACTTGGTGCTCCGGTACCACCTGGTATAGAGGTCCTGAATGGCAGGAAACATGGCTCCAGTGATGTACTGGGCCGTACGCACCACCCTCTGTAGTACCTTGCGATCGGAGGCCGAGCAGTTACAATACCAGGCAGTGATGCAACCATGCTCTCAATGGTGTAGCTGTAGAACTTTTTGAGGATCTGAGGACCCATGCCAAATCTTTTCAGTCTCCTCAGTCATCAGCAAACTTAATGATGGTGTTGGAGTCGTGCCTGGCCATGCAGTCATGAGTGAACAGGGAGTACAGGAGGGGACTGAGCGAGCACCCCTGAGGGTAGAATTAAAGTAATATAATGTTGTATTATTTTAGCAATTAAAAAAAAAAATTGTATTGTATTATCCTGTTAAAACACTGCTTACATGCTTATCTACATACATGTGCTTATCTACATACATGTGCTTATCTACATACATGTGCTTATCTACCTACATACATGTGCTTATCCACATACAATTTTCTTTTCCATCTAGATTAAAATTAATATAATTTCTTACCAAAAAAGCCAATCTATCTGTAGTTGATTTAATAATTTAGGGGTCTGTAATAAATCACCTTGAGAGGCTCTTTGGAGGCCCGGGGTGAAATATATCTGAATTAGCCTCTGAATATATCTAGCTGCTCCATAGCAACCAGTCAACTCAGCGGAACCAATGATGTTCTAGCAATCATCTTTTGGCCCACGTGGGTGGCATTTTAAAGAGTCTACCGTCACAAAGGTAGGGAGGGTAATGGTGAAAGAGGGCACTCTAATGTGGCTCAAAGCAAATGGAGCTCTGACGTAGGGGAGTGTCTGTGAGTCCCCTACTTACCTTTGGTCGTCCTTGAAAGACTGCTGTTGTCAATTCCCCTCCCACCCAACATCTTTTCCCTCTGCTCAACTCCAACCTACTTAATACACTCTCACACCATCTGTCTCTCTCTCTCTCTCTCTCTCTCTCTCTCTCTCTCTCTCTCTCTCACACACACACACACACACACACACACACACACACACACACACACACACACACACACACACACACACACACACACACACACACACACACACACACACACACACACACACACACACACACACACACACAGCTGTGTTTTCATGACATTTCAGGACTTTTATTTTTACCATTAAAAAACATTTTTTTCCTAACCCTAAACCTAGCCCTAACGCTAAACCTAACCCTAATCCCAAAACCCTAAACCTAACCCTTAAGCTTAAAATAGCAATTGAACAATTCAGGACCTGGAAAAGTCCAGACATTTCAAAAAAGTTATTGTAAGGACATCACGCTGGTTGCTTAGCATGTACCACTTCCTCCTGATTTGGTCACACTAAGGCTCAAACCCAGGAACTCTGCCTTGCTAGCACATGTGACCGCCCTCCTGAAGCATCCTACCGGTTGGCGTCACCAGGCTGAGGAGTAGGTATCACACATTTCCATGTGCTACATTCACCTCTCAAACTTACTCAACAGTGACTCCAGCGTTGAGCTCTAAAGGACGTCACATTGCTTGCTTAGCGAGTACCACTTTCTCCTGATTCATCCAGGTGTGCACACACACACATACACACACACACACACACACAGACAATCTACTTATTTTCTTCATGGGGCATTAGACATTTGTTCATAGGCTAAGGAGATGATTGTGGACTACAGGAAAAGGAGGACCGAGCAAGCCCCCATTCTCATTGACGGGGCTGTAGTGGAGCAGGTTGAGAGCTTCAAGTTCCTTAGTGTCCACATTAACAACAAACTAGAATGGGCCAAACACACCAAGACAGTCCTGAAGAGGGCATGACAAAGTCTATTCCCCCTCAGGAAACTTAAAAGATTTAGCATGGGTCCTGAGATCCTCAAAAGGTTCTACAGCTGCAACATCGAGAGCATCCTGACCGGTTGCATCACTGCCTGGTACGGCAGTTGCTTGGCCTCTGACCACAAGGCACTACAGAGGGTACATGCGTACAGCCCAGCTTCCTGCCATCCAGGACCTCTACACCAGGTGTCAGAGGAAGGCCCTAAAAATGGTCAAAGACCACAGCCACCCCAGTCATAGACTGTTCTCTCTACTACCACATGGCAAGCGGTACCGGAGTGCCAAGTCTAGGACAAAAAGGCTTCTCAACAGTTTTTACCCCCAAGCCATGAGACTCCTGAACAGGTAATCAAATGGCTACCCGGACTATTTACATTGTGTGGCCCCCCCTCCCAACCCCTCTTTTTACGCTGTTGCTACTCTCTATTTATCACATATGCATCGTCACTTTAACTATACATTCATGTACATATGTACATACTACCTCAATTGGGCCGACCAACCAGTGCTCCCGCACATTGGCTAACCGGGCTATCTACATTGTGTCCTGCCACCCACCACCTGCCAATCCCTCTTTCACGCTTCTGCAACTCTCTATTCATCATATATGCATAGTCACCTTAACCATATCTACACGTACATACTACCTCAATCAGCCTGACTAACCGGTGTCTGTATGTAGCGTCACTACTTTTATAGCCTTGCTACTGTATATAGCCTTTTTACTGTTGTTTTATTTCTTTACTTACCTATTGTTCACCTAATACTTTTTTTGCACTGTTGGTTAGAGCCTGTAAGTAAGCATTTCACTCTAAAGTCTACACCTGATGTATTCAGTGCACTTGACAAATAAACTTTGATTTGATAATTATCCACATGATGATTACATGGAAAATGACCAGCACACTTATTTCATCACTTTTCTTTGGAATGTGTTGCTGTGATGAATGCAACAATTTCACTGAGTCATTGTGTCCTTAACACTTTGACCTCTGGCATAATATATGTCTGTATTTCTACAGCTTCATTTCATCCAGTCCAATATGGAGATTGCAGCTGTGTTACTTGGAGGTGGGGATAAAATGACCCATGCAATAAAACGAGAGGAAATTCACTGTAATTTCACTGTAAGGTCTACTACACCTGTTATATTCGGAGCATTTGACAAATAAAGTTTGATTTGATTTGAATCCTTTTTTATTAGTGTACAGGTGTCTGAACATTTTGAAATACATTCTTGAAGTTATATTCCTGGCGGCAATGACGTGTTTCTCACCATAGTCTGGGTAAAAAAAGGCAATTCTACAGTTCTGAGAAAATGGCTGTTGATAATTATCTTTCCTCAATTGCAGAGTAATAACATCTAACTTGGTGTGACACCAATATGAAAGGAAAGAGTCATGATTTATTAATGAAAGATAAAAGACAAAAGCATTCTCACCCATTCCAGCTTTGAAATGTAGCTTTGTCAGTTGTTCTTTTTTTAGTAGTTGTGCAACACCATTTTTCTAATTATGCTTAAATTACTTTCCTGCCAACTCATTCAATGTAAAAAAAAATAATGGCATGACAGTGAAAGTGTATTACAATTTAAGATCCATTCTATCAAATCCTTACGCCATGAACTAGCCTAGTTAAATAGAGACCATGCCTAATTAAATAGAAACGTGACTCCTTTTACTTTCTGAATCCATTACGGTTGATCTTTATTGTTGAGGAAGTTCTGGCAAAAAGACAATAGTAAGGAAGTCTCCTAATCAGTGTAAAGGTTTGCCCTATGGCACCAGTTGTCAGGACCGTGGACCAAAGCACAGCGTGGGGAGCATACATCTTTGTTTATTTGAATGAATGTCGCCCAACAAAACAAGAAATGACCATAACACTTACTAGGGCTATAGTGCCACTAACAAAGATAACTTCCCACAATAACAAAAGGGAAAAAGGCTGCCTAAGTATGATTCCCAATCAGAGACAACGATAGACAGCTGTCCCAGATTGAGAACCATACCTGGCCAAAACATAGAAACACAAAACATAGAAACACAAAACATAGAAATCAGAACATAGAATGCCCACCCAAATCACACCCTGACCAAACCAAATAGAGACATAAAAAGGCTCTCTAAGGTCAGGGCGTGACACCAGTGAACATTAGACATTTTCAATTTGGAAATGTTGTTCTGAGTTCGGTTCTAGTTGTGTAGATTGTTTCATGAATTGTTCTGCATTTAATGAATATACGTCTCATGATGAACCACTCCTAAAAGGTCAAGGTTTTATCAGGGAGTAAAAAGAAAAACATGTCCCTTGCAAATATTGAAGTGTTCTTTTGAATATTAGCTTTGGGTAGTTCTTTGCAATGCAGCATCGCCCAATGAAAACACACAATCAAACCATTTTCAGCTGTACTACTTATTCTAATAACCCCAGCAAAGTATATTCAATAATATTGCACATGCATCTGAATCTTGGTTTCCTCTGGCCTATGCAGCTGTAGCTCAATGTTAGGGACTTGAAATCCCATTGTGTTATGAGAGGAAATGGCCCAGACCGAGTAGTCAACTATGGTGAGCGAAGAACAAAATAAATCATTTATCACCTATAACTGCACCCATTGAACCATGCAGTGGTGAAATAGAGGAGGCAGACCCAGCAGGGCTTTATCATGCAGATGACATACACATGTACCACGGGAGAGAGAGAGCTAGAATGACTCCCAATCCCTTCACATCCTGCTGACATTGGAGGTGTAGGAGTATTGGGGCTAGAGTAGAATTCCTAACCTGGTGGCATCGTGAGCTGATATTGGGAGGAGAAGTTGGGAATAGGGCAGAAGGTTATGGAATAATGGAGATGCATCCCTGCAGTGCACAATGTATGAGACAGTCATTCAACAGTTTCCCCTATTTCCCTGCACATATTAGACATTTAGGGGCCCTGTAGGAATCTATATACCACAGCCTACATGCACCAGGAATAGAAGCTCATAGCATTGTTTATGAGATTGTTGTTCAATATCCAACCCAGGGCCTCTATAGAAAGACTGTACAGTATTTCAAGTTAGACACCTCTCTTCCAGTTGTGCTTTCTTCCTCAAATTGTTGGAAAAATAATAGGCCAACTGTGTTCTGTGCCTCTCTCAGTCATTACCATGGATACCAGAGGGATCAAGGGGCCTGTAGATGTATGAGGCCCTGTGAAAATCTGATGACCAATCTGATCCAGCAGATAATGGCTGTGGATGAGCTGTGTTATCTGCAGGATGGCCAACGGGTTGTGATGTATTGCCCCCATCCCCTGGTTGACACCTTCCAAACAAAGTGTTTTTTAAGTCTTCTACAATAAACAGAGGGAGGATTAGTGTCACATGGGCACAGACCCATTCTCAGTAGCTATAGTGTCACCAGAGTGGAACTTCCTAGCCCCAACAGATCAGGTTGGAATGCATATGCTAGCATGCAGACAGGTCTGTGGCAACTTGGGGTTAGATTTGAAGGTCAGACTTTATGGCTCAATAGCAGTTATACAATATGTAATGTTGTAGTTTTATTAATTTAGTTTTATTTCCTATAATGAAACTAGCTTATAAGCTTATAAAAAAACATTTAAATCAAGAAGAAATAGATAAATTCCTTGTACGGCTTACAAAGCATTCAGCAGCATGGACAACTCTGCGTGGCTAACTCAATCAGGGGGGTTTAGGAGCTACAACTAGACAGACCAATGTTTTCATGCCATATATGTTACAATAAAAAAATGTATCATGAAACTACAATGTGCAGACTTTAATGTGCATACTGTATATGAGAGCCAGGAAGCTTGGCCCCAGTGATGTACTGGGCCGTACGCACTACCTTCTGCAGTGCCTTGCGGTCAGAGGCCGAGCAGTTGCCGTACCAGGCAGTGATGCAACCATGCTCTCGATTTTGCAGCTGTTGAACTTTTTAAAGATCTGAGGACCCATGCCAAATCTTTTCTAAAATGGTTTTGCGGCTGACCCCATAGGATAAGACTTTTTTGTTCCAGGTAGAACCCTTTTTGGTTTCAGGTAGAACTATTTTGGGTTCCATGTAGAACACTCTGTGGAAAGGGTTCTACATGGAACCCAAAAGGGTTCTAATTGGAACAAAAAGGGATTCTTCAAAGAGTAGTCCTATGTGGACAGTCGAAGAACCTTTTTTAGTTCTAGATAGCACCTTTTATTCTAAGAGTGCAGGCCCGAATAATGAGAGGTTCTGAATACCCGTACTCTTCTCATGACTGGGAGCAAAAAGTCTAACCCCTCAACCCACTACTCAACACCTACTCAAAGTTCAGTGTGAAATAACTTCAGCTATGTCCTCCAACCCTTGAGACGTCCTCTGTATGTGCTTTGCTTTGTTAGTGGGCGGCATTCACGTATATGATCTCTCTCTCATAACAATAATAACCATCTACCCACCTTGGACATTTCTGCCTCACAGTAGGATGACAGTGAAGTTTTATGTGAACATCTGAAAAACGAAATTCCTGTCACCATCACTATCTCTGTGACAGGCCAGGGGACCAGTCCCCCTCCTCATTATGCCTGACCTCTTCCTGTTTGTGTCCAGCTGTCCTTGCATCCTGCCCGCCACTGTCTGTCAAGCACCATAATCATATTCAGACAGTGGAAATCACATGACATATTAACTGCTACTGTGGAGGAGCCTGGTTAGTGACTGGATCAGCCTAATGAATGCATAACCATGAAAATGACCGTAATAATGACATGAAAAGAGAGCCCAAAGATATCCCTGTCCTCTCCTCCACCTGTCCCTGTCCCCTCATAGCCCCTCAATGCACTGAGTGGAGAACACAGTCACACACACGTCTTATGTTCCTATACGAAGTGAAAGAAACAGCACAAATACATTGTGGTGAAAGAGGTGAATTAAGTCAAGAGGTGGAGGATGTGTCTTCTCAGCCGATGGAGTGGAAAAGGAGGAGGAGAGGGAGCAGGGGAAGGGTGAGTCTGACAGGGTTAATGTGATAACTAAAGGGAAGCTCATGTCACCCAGACGCTCCGAAGCCTGGTGAATATTCATTAAATCTCCACAATAAGAGAGAATTTAATCTGCCAATTTAATTACGATGCCGGCGCTCAGGAAGGCTTTGGTCTAGATTCCGCTTCCCCAGGAGATTCACTCTCTATCCCTCCTCACTCCCACGATGAGCACGAGAGGAGCCATTTGACCAGCAATGAAGGGAGGCTTGGCCTCACAGCTGCCTCACCACAGAGGGCGAAATAATGAGAGAAGGGTGAGGGAGGGAGAGAAGAATGGAACAATAGAGGAGTGTGGCCATTACTTCTCCATGTGTCCCATTATCCTGAGAAAACAAGCAATCTCCAGCACCACAAATTGGGACACTAGAGAAACAGAGAGTTATTGGGGAGAGGAAATAGTCTGTAATAGCTTTAGAACACACTTTTAAACTCTGTAAGTCTGACATTCTTCCTAGCTCGCTAGGTCCTGGGCCTTGAATGAATGATGTGGTATAGTATACTGGTTCTCAGGTCAATTAAGTAAGGCAAGCCAAGAGGAACAACCTATACGCTGGCAAACTGCTTTAGAAAATGTTGAACACGGAAAACCACTTTCACAATGGTCTCTAACGGTTTGCGAAGATATATAACCTGACAAAGTGAGTGGAAAAGTATCATTTCTTTGCAAGTAGATATACATGGTCTAATGGGTGTTATGTTGCTGATACTGTAAATATTGCACCGTTAATGAAGCAATTCAGCTCCTCTTTTCATTTCTCCTCACAGCAGTCAAAGCAATATTAACCATCTTATACTAAATAGTTTCATTACAAAAGATTTCATTCCATCTGATTTTTAAAACTCATTAAAAAGTTATTCACTAAAATAATGAACATAAAACCATTCTTTCTCAAATAAATTTGATTTCCCTCTTTTATGTAACCAATAGTGCTTTGCAGAGAGAGACAAATTGACTAAGAGAGTCATCTAAGAGAGTCATCTAAGAGAGTCATCTCTGGAGGAGCAGAAAGTTACAAGTTCCAGTAATTGCATTTCATAATAAAGAAAGCATGTCTCAGCTTCTTGCCCCTATATAATGACATCCAATTAGAAAAGGGTAATGCAGCTTTGCCTCTCTACATGAATTTCAGCACCAAGAAAATCACACTCATGAAACATGTCCCTCAAATGACTTCTCCTGGAAATAGCTGATCCTCCTAAACTTGTCAACTCTAACATCTAACTTCAAACATACACAATAACATAGTCATAATGGACGACTAATACTGTACGTCAAAAGGGAGCTGGTAATTGTAAAATATGCATTGAGAATAGAATAGTAGTTAGATCCTGGAGTAGGGCTAGTGTGGTGCTGTTGCTGCACCTGGTTCACTGCAGATCCCAAGATGCAAACGTATCAAACAGTGGGAAAATCAGCATGACATAGTGTTGGGGCTATTGTGCCTGCTTCTGCCAGGGTTGTCATCTCTTGATAGGTTTGCAGTTGATGGCATTCTATTGTGCTGGAGGAATTAACTAAGTGTAATCTACTGTTGTGACATCAAATGTAAAGAGATTATTATAGAGCTACTCTGGCGCCTGAAGTAATGGACATTTCAAGCTATGAGTAGCAATTAAGTACCTTAGAGTGATTGTTTTCAATTCAAATGGTCAAAAAGAAACAAAAATGGCTTCTTAGCTAAATGCAATTTCTCAAGCAAAAATGTAGCTAGGACTGTCTGGGAGTGGTCTGAGAGGCCAATCGGAGGAGCCTAATGAGAGAGAAGTGTAACCTGAAAACTATCTTTTGGCAGAGCGGAGGCTAAACTTTCTTTGTTATTGGTCGTCACCAGGGGGTCCCCCCCAAAAAATCAGCTGAAATTTCAAACTGCTTTTACACTATAAGTGCATTGTCATAATTTTCTCAATTTCACAGCATTATTCCAACCTTAAAGTGTGGGAACATATAAAAACACTAATAAATACAATGTTTTACTTCACTGCCCCATTATATGTAAACAGAACATAGAGCATTATCGTTATTATGCCTGCCTGCAACTCTGCTGTGGTCCAGGTACCCTCTAATCACGGACCTACTCTGCTCTGCCTGGCCCATCCACACTAAGGATATGACTAAGACTACAGCAGGAGGTGTCCATCACAGGAGGTTGGTGGCACTTTAATTGGGGAGGACAGGCTTGTGGTAATGGCTGGAGCGGAATCAGTGGAATAGTATCAACTACATCAACCACATGGTTTCCATGTGTTTGATGCCATTCCATTTACTCCGTTCCAGGCATTATTATGAGCCGTCCTCCCCTCAGCAGCCTCCACTGGAGTGTCTACATACAGTTTTGTCCTGTCCACGTTTTGAATCCAGGTAGATTATGAGGTTGATTGCCACTAATAGGAAGTAATACCTCATGGCTGTTTTCTGATAGATACCAGACAGTAAATGGGATTCTAAAGCTGACATGCTCTACAGGCAGTTATGGTTATATCTGCATAGTGATATGTTAATTTTTTTGCCAGGAGAGATTATTTTCAGGACAGCTTTCCTGTGATTTTGGGAGCTTAGAGATGATCAGTGTAGGGAAGTTTACAGCATGTCAGTTTCACACAGGTCTTTACCATTGCAGCAGAGGATACAGGGATAAAACAAACTGCAGATCCCAAGATGCAAATGCATCAAACAGTGGGAAAATCAGCATGACATAGTGTTGGGGCTATTGTGCCTGCTTCTGCCAGGGTTGTCATCTCTTGATAGGTTTGCAATTGATGGCATTCTATTGTGCTGGAGGAATTAACTAATTGTAATCTACTGTTGTGACATCAAATGTAAAGAGATTATTATATGCAGAGCTACTCTGGCACCTGTAGTAATGGAAATTTCAAGCTATGTACCGGAGGAAAATGAATGGCCTTGGATAAGCTCAAGTCCCATAGGTCTTCCCCTCAATGCAAAAGACCTGACATACATTATTAAAATATGAATCAATGCAGAGCCTGTCTGCTTTTTGTAGATCTTTATTCTGATCTCTCGCCCAGATGGAGGTAGACAGGGAGGACAGGGGGCTGGAGGCCTGCTCTGGTCCACCCGTTGACCTGCCGTGTGTCCACTAGCCTCCTCCAAGGATTACGCGGTGAATTTCTCTGGCTTGTCTGCGTTTTTCCTCCCCAACAGTGGGACACCTGTTTCTGCTGCCGGCAGCCCTCGACGGGTCATCTACAGACGATTATGTCAGGCGGTGGAGAGATGAACCGACTCTGCAGGGGAGAAGTGCGACTGACAGTCAAGATCATTTCTTTCTCATCTCTCTTTTCATGACTTTTTTTTATTCCCGTTTCTTTTGAGTGGAGAATATGGGATGTATCCCTCCAGGGGATCAATGAAATTCTGAGCCAAAGTGAAGAAAGAGAGTAAAAACAACTGAAAATATAACTCAATATAATAGAAGATTCTATTTGGATTATGACAGAGAGCCCATGAAGCAGAATGGTCATATTATTTACACTGTAGGCTTTGGGTGCTGGTGGGTGCTGGTAATTTAATTAAATGCTGTATAACCTTTTATACTGTATACCCTGTAGTCAGGAAAGAGTAAATATTCAAGAAGGAATTTAGAATTTAAATTGCAGGCTTCACACCTACAGTAGCTCCTCTTTATTGCACCCGAAAGGAGTGCAACTACTGTCTGCAGGTATCACTAACACAAGTGATTATGAACTCTCTTTGGCAAGCTAACAATCTTTTACAAGTATTCAAATGACCTAATTCTCCAAAGTGCCAAACATTTGAAAGTGCTTTTGGGTGTATTCCAATTCCACCAACAATGACATTAAACTCTGTGAGTTGGATGCTCATCGAAGGTTTCTTCTTGCAACTGAGAAAATCAGAGGTGGAATTTGAAGGCCCATTTTCAAGAACTGCTGACACAAAGTGTATTTGAGGCAATTTACAGGCTGTAAGGGCAACAAATCAAATCAAATTTATTTGTCACATACACATGGTTAGCAGATGTTAATGCGAGTGTAGCGAAATGCTTGTGCTTCTAGTTCCGACAATGTAATAACCAACGAGTAATCTAACCTAACAATTCCAAAACTACAACCTTACACACACAAGTGTAAAGGGATAAAGAATATGTACATAAAGATATATGAATGAGTGATGGTACAGAACGGCATAGGCAAGATGCAGTAGATGGTATCGAGTACAGTATATACATATGAGATGAGTAATGTAGGATATGTAAACAAAGTGGCATAGTTTAAAGTGGCTAGTGATACATGTATTACATAAAGATGCAGTAGATGATATAGAGTACAGTATATACAGTGGGGAGAAGTATTTGATACACTGCCGATTTTGCAGATTTTCCTACTTACCAAGCATGTAGAGGTCTGGAATTTTTATCATAGGTACACTTCAACTGTGAGGGACGGAATCTAAAACAAAAATCCAGAAAATGACATTGTATGATTTTTAATTAATTAATTTGCATTTTATTGGATGACATAAGTATTTGATACATCAGAAAAGCAGAACTTAATATTTGGTACAGAAACCTTTGTTTGCAATTACAGAGATCATACGTTTCCTGTAGTTCTTGACCATGTTTGCACACACTGCAGCAGGGATTTTGGCCCACTCCTCCATACAGACCTTCTCCAGAGCCTTCAGATTTCGGGGCTGTCGCTGGGCAATACGGACTTTCAGCTCCCTCCAAAGATTTTCTATTGGGTTCAGGTCTGGAGACTGGCTAGGCCACTCCAGGACCTTGAGATGCTTCTTACAGAGCCACTCCTTAGTTGCCCTGGCTGTGTGTTTCGGGTCGTTGTCATGCTGGAAGACCCAGCCACGACCCATCTTCAATGCTCTTACTGAGGGAAGGAGGCTATTGGCCAAGATCTTGCGATACATGGCCCCATCCACCCTCCCCTCAATACGGTGCAGTCGTCCTGTCCCCTTTGCAGAAAAGCATCCCCAATGAATGATGTTTCCACCTCCATGCTTCACGGTTGGGATGGTGTTCTTCGGGTTGTACTCATCCTTCTTCTTCCTCCAAACACGGCGAGTGGAGTTTAGACCAAAAAGCTCTATTTTTGTCTCATCAGACCACATGAACTTCTCCCATTCCTCCTCTGGATCATCCAGATGGTCATTGGATTTTAATCCATGACGGTGTAGTGTGTTACTAATGGTTTTCTTTGAGACTGTGGTCCCAGCTCTCTTCAGGTCATTGACAAGGTCCTGCTGTGTAGTTCTGGGCTGATCCCTCACCTTCCTCATGATCATTGATGCCCCACGAGGTGAGATCTTGCATGGGGCCCCAGACCGAGGGTGATTGACCGTCATCTTGAACTTCTTCCATTTTCTAATAATTGCGCCAACAGTTGTTGCCTTCTCACCATGCTGCTTGCCTATTGTCCTGTAGCCCATCCCAGCCTTGTGCAGGTCTACAATTGAACCCTGATGTCCTTACACAGCTCTCTGGTCTTGGCCATTGTGGAGAGGTTGGAGTCTGTTTGATTGAGTGTGTGGACAGGTGTCTTTTATACAGGTAACGAGTTCAAACAGGTGCAGTTAATACAGGTAATGAGTGGAGAACAGGAGAGCTTCTGAAAGAAAAACTAACAGGTCTGTGAGAGCCGGAATTCTTACTGGTTGGTAGGTGATCAAATACTTATGTCATGCAATAAAATGCAAATTAATTACTTAAAAATCTTACAATGTGATTTTCTGGATTTTTGTTTTAGATTCTGTCTCTCACAGTTGAAGTGTACCTATGATAAAAATTACAGACCTCTACATGCTTTGTAAGTAGGAAAACCTGCAAAATCGGCAGTGTATCAAATACTTGTTCTCCCCACTGTACATATACATATGAGATGAGTAATGTAGGGTATGTAAACATTATATTAAGTAACATTGTTTAAAGTGGCTAGTGATATATTTTACATCAATTTCCATCAATTCCCATTATTAAAGTGGCTGGAGTTGAGTCAGTGTGTTGGCAGCAGCCACTCAATGTTAGTGGTGGCTGTTTAACAGTCTGATGGCCTTGAGATAAAAGCTGTTTTTCAGTCTCTCTGTCCCAGCTTTGATGCACCTGTAGTGACCTTGCCTTCTGGATGATAGCGGGGTGAACAGGCAGTGGCTCGGGTGGTTGTTGTCCTTGATGATCTTTATGGCCTTCCTGTGACATCGGGTGGTGTAGGTGTCCTGGAGGGCAGGTAATCTGCTGAGAAATATAGTGACAAAGTTGATCAGAGAATTGATTTGGCACAGTTTCGCAATTATTGGGCAATGCAAATGGCAAGGGCTCTAACCTTAAGGAATCTTGCATTGTGTTAAAAAAAACTCTTCATGCTTCATTTTATAGGAACATGTTTAGTTTAATATAGTAGTTCATTACTTTAAAGTTAAAATGCAGCCATTTTTATCTCAATATCAAATAATTTCTGGGTAGAAATTAAGTACCTTAGAGTGATTGTTTTACATTCAAATGGTCAAAAATAAACAAAATAGCTTCTTAGCTAAATGCAATTTCTCAAGCAAAAATGTAGCTAGGACTGTCTGGGAGTGGTCTGAGAGGCCTAATCGGAGGAGCCTAATGAGAGAGAAGTGTAACCTGAAAACTAACTTTTGGCAGAGCGGAGGCTAAACTTTCTTTGTTATTGGTCGTAACCAGGGGGTCAAAAAAAAAAACAAGGTGAAATTTCAAACAGCTCTTACAAGTGCATTATCATCATTTTCTCAATTTTACAGCATTATTCCAACCTCATAATGTGGAAATATATATAAACACGGGAAAATCATATTTTTGACTTCACTGCCCCTTTATATGTAAACAGAACATAGAGCATTATCATTATTACTTGGGTTACGTCTGTGGTGCACAAAATGTCCATATGTTATAATAACATTTTCTTGAAATACTTTTTTCTCATCAGCTTCAATTTGAACAGAATTCCTTAGAATCAATAGAAAACCACCAGACTATTTTAAGGCCACATGACAAACAATAATGCAGGTACTATGGATGGGGGTGTGAGCATGTGGGTCTGGGCAGATGGGATGGAGTCGTTTGTGTGCGTCTGTAAGTTTGTATGTGTATGTTTGTATTTGGAGTGAGAGAGAGAGAGAAAAAAAAAGGAAAACCACCAGTCCATCAAACATCCTCTGACTCAGCTCCATAATTAATAACACAATTCTAAGACCTGTCGTTCATAGCCATATGTCAGGAACGCTCTGCACTTTAGCTGCATTGTCCGTTATGCTCTGGTTTATACTAAGTGAGGGAGGGGGCTTTCCTCAATCATTTACATTTCCTTGAAATATTTCATTATGGTCCCAAAAAGCAATTAAGCCACATTAACAAGCAATGGTTTGGCTATTGTCTCTAACGTCAGCCATTAATGTTAGGATTAAGGTTTGCCTCTCTATTCTCATTTGGGACAGTTAATGGCTTTCTGTGTCTCTGGCAATAATGTGATTTATATGCTAGGCAATTTTCCTCACTTTTAGCACAGTGCTAGTGGATATACATCAATTCTGTTTTTTCACCCTCGGTATTAAGTTATACAGCTAAAGTCAGTAGCTTGTGTTTTCATCTAACCAGCAAATATTATTTATTTTTTATCATGCACTTGCTCCTATTTTGCCCCATATTTCTTATTAAACTGTGTGTTGCATTAGTGAAAAACACGGTTTTCATCTAGGCTTGATGGTTCTCAGCATGACTGAGTCAAGTGAAATCAGTGGTTTCCCAATATAAAAAGTGCCTGCTATAACTCCAGTCCTGGGATAGTATTTGAGCTGACAGTAAATCAAAACCAAGGACACTCTTCCACAGCACCGGGGGACTTAGGAGAGACTGAGATGATATCACCATACAGTACAACGATAATAAGCCTGCACACATTCATCACCCCAGGCAGAAAGCCTTACCTCAGCTAAAGGCTCCATTCATTTCCACTGAATAGCCACAGTCTAACTTCATGATCATTCTATTATTTCTGATTCCTCCCATGTTAAATTAAAACGTCCTCATCTTGGAGTTAAAACGATTGGCCTGCGACTGGCTTCTTGTTCCTTTGAGAAGTGCTCGCTAGCTATTGTATTTTCAAACTGCCATCATTTCTTTCTCTGCAGAAAAAAACAGCTATATTGTTTGTACTTTGTTTCACTTGCAAATATGATCTGTCTTGTGCTGTTATAAAAACATTACCATATGCTGCAATGCCAATACATGACTTTGTTTATATTGTATTGAGCAGTCTGTGAAGACAGAGGAATTAACATAGAGCTGAGCGTAGCTATTCAGACGGAATACAAGTGAAGGTTACTACCATAAGAAGGACTTTCTCTATGATGATTCATCATTTAATAACTAATGCACAAAATAATGCAAGGATTGCAAATGTATACCATTTTCTCAGATACCCTTGGTCTGCGTTAGGCATACTAATCATCTGAACAGATATGGTCCTGAATAGTTTCTTCCTAAGGATCATCTCTGGGTCATAAGTTGTTTACGATTGCAATGAGAATCACAATGTATTATTCAAGAAGACAATGCTTCAGAATGTGCTGCACATAAAGAAGGTAAATCGGTCAGATGACGCGGATGCTACGCTACAGGACAATTTTGCTAGCACAGACTGGAATATTTTCTGTGATTCATCCAATGGCATCAAGGAGTATACCACCTCAGTCACTGGCCTCATCAATAAGTGCATCGATGACGTCGCCCCCACAGTGACCATACGTACATACCCCAACCAGAAGCCATGGATTACAGGCAACATCCACACTGAGCTAAAGGCTAGAGCTGCCGCTTTCAAGGAGAAGGACACTAATCCGAACGCTAATAAGAAATCCCGCTATGCCCTCAAACCATCAAACAGGCAAAGCGTCAATACAGGAATACGATTGAATCCTACTACACCGGCTATGAAGCTCGTCGGATGTATCAGGGCTTATATTGTGGACTACAAAGGGAAACCCAGCAGCAAGCTGCCCAGTGACGCGCCTACCAGATGAGCTAAATGCCTTTTTTGCTCGCTTTGAGGCAAGCAACACCGAAGCATGCATGAGTGCACCAGCTGTTCCGGATGACTGTGTGATCACGCTCTCTGTAGCCAATGTGAGCAAGATCTTTAAACAGGTCCACATTCACAAGACCGCGGGGCCAGACGGATTACCAGGGCGTGTACTCAGAACATGCGCAGACCTGCAAGTGTCTTCACTGACATTTTCAACCTCTCCCTGACCGAGTCTGTAATACCAACATGTTTCAAGAAGACCACCATAGTCGGAAGGTAACCTGCCTAAATGACTACCGCCCCGTAGCACTCACGTCAGTAGCCATGAAGTGATTGAAAGGCTGGTAATGGCTGACATCAACACCATCCCGGAAACCCAAGATCCACTCGAATTTGCATACCGCCCCAACAGATTCACAGATGACGAAATCTCAATCTCAATCTCAATCGCACTCCACACTACCCTTTCCCCACCTGGACAAAAGGAACACCTATGTGAGAATGCTGTTCATTTGCTACAGCTCAGCGTTCAACACCATATTGCCCCCAAAGCTCATCACTAAGCTAAAGACCCTGGGACTAAACACCTCCCTCAGCAACTGGATCCTGTACTTCCGACGGGCCGCCCCCCAGGTGGTAAGGGTAGGCAACAACACACAACACCGGGAACCCATCAGGGGTGCGTGCTTAATCCCCTCATAAACTCCCTGTTCACACATGACTGCGTGGACAAGCACGACTCCAACACTATCATTAAGATTGCTGACGATACAACAGTGACGATACAACAATCACCGACAACGATGAGACAGTCTATAGGAAGGAGATCAGAGACCGGGCAGTGTGGTGCAAGGACAACAACCTCTCCCTCAATGTGAGCAAGACAAAGGAGATGATCGTGGACTACAGGAAAAGGAGGGCCAAACAGGCCCCCATTAACATTGACGGGGCTGTAGTGGAGCGTGTCGAGAGTTTCAAGTTTCTTGGTGTTCACATCACCAACAAACTATGGTCCAAAAACACCAAGACAGCTGTGACGGGGGGCACGAAAACACATTTTCCCCCTCAGGAGACTGAAATGATTTGTCCTCAAAAAGTTCTATAGCTGCATCATCAAGACCATCCTGACTGGTTGCATCAACACCTGATATGGCAACTGCTCGGCATCTGACTGTAAGGCGCTACAGAGGGTAGTGTGTACGGCCCAATACTTCACTGGGGCCAAGCTTTCTGCCATCCAGAACCTACACTACCGTTCTAAAGTTTGGGGTCTCTGAGAATTTTTTGTCCACTAAAATAACATCAAATTGATCAGAAATACAGTGTAGATATTGTTAATGTTGTAAATGACTATTGTAGCTGGAAACGTCAGATTTGTTTTATGGAATATGGCATATGGAGGCCCATTATCAGCAACCATCACTCCTGTGTTCCAATGGCAGGTTGTGTTAGCTAATCCAAGTTTATAATTTAAATTTTTATGCTAATTGATCATTAGAAAACCATTTTGAATTATGAAAACTGTTATGATTAAAGAAGCAATACAACTGGCCTTCTTTAGACTAGTTGAGTATCTGGAGCGTCAGCATTTGTGGGTTCGATTACAGGCTCAAAATGGCCAGAAACAAAGACCTTTCTTCTGAATCCCGTCAGGCTATTCTTGTTCTGAGAAATGAAGACTATTCCATGTGAGAAATTTCCAAGAAACTGAAGATCTCGAACAACGCAGTGTACTACTCCCTTCACAGAACCCCGCAAACTGGCTCTAACCAGAATAGAAAGAGGAGTGGGAGGCCCCGGTGCACAACTGAGCAAGAGAACAAGTACATCAGAGTGTCTAGTTTGAGAAACAGATGCCTCACAAGTCCTCAACTGGCTGCTTCATTAAATAGTACCCGCAAAACACCAGTCTCGACGTCAACAGTAAAGAGGCGACTCCAGGATGCTGGCCTTCTAGGCAGAGTTGCAAAGAAAAAGCCGTATCTCAGACTGCGAATAAATAGAAAAGAGGACAGAGGAACTCTGCCCAGAAGGCCTGCATCTCGGAGTCGCCTCTTCACTGTTGACATTGAGAATTGGTGTTTTGCGTGTACTATCTAAACTTGGATTAGCTAACACAGCGTGCCACTGGAACACAGGAGTGACGGTTGCTGATAATGGGCCTTTGTACGCCTATGTAGATATTCCATAGAAAATCAGTAATTTCCAGCTACAATAGTCATTTACAACATTAACAATGTCTACACCTTATTTCTGATCAATTTGATGTTATTTTAATGGACAAAAAATTTGATTTTCTTTCAAAAACAGGGACATTTCTAAGTGACCCCAAACCGTTGAACGATGGTGTACATACTAGGCAGTGTCAGAGGCCATAGACTGTTCTCTTTGCTACCGCGAGGCAAGCGGTGCTGGAGCGCCCAAGTCTAGGTCCAAAAGGCTCCTTAACAGCTTCTACCCCCAAGCTATGAGACTGCTAAATAATTAATCAAATGGCCACCGGACTATTTACATTGACCCCCCGCTGTTTATTATCTATGCAGTCACTTTACCCCTACCTACATGTACAAATGACCTCGACTAATCTGTACATTGACTCGGTACCGGTACCCCTGCACATTGACTCGGTACCGGTACCCCTGTACATTGACTCGGTACCGGTACCCCTGTACATTGACTCGGTACCGGTACCCCTGCACATTGACTCGGTACCGGTACCCCTGCACATTGACTCGGTACCGGTACCCCTGTACATTGACTCGGTACCGGTACCCCTGTACATTGACTCGGTACCGGTACCCCTGCACATTGACTCGGTACCGGTACCCCTGTACATTGACTCGGTACCGGTACCCCTGTACATTGACTCGGTACCGGTACCCCTGCACATTGACTCGGTACCGGTACCCCTGTACATTGACTCGGTACCGGTACCCCTGCACATTGACTCGGTACCGGTACCCCCATATACAGCCTCATTATTGTTATGTCATTTTATTGTGTTCATTTTTATTTTGTACTTTGTAAATATTTTCTTAACTCTATTTCTTGAACTGCTGTTTTTTTGTTTTGTTTATCGATTTAACTAGGCAAGTCAGTTAAGAACAAATTCTTATTTACAATGACGCCATACACCGGCCAAACCCAGACGACGCTGGGCCAATTATGTACCGTCCTATGGGACTCCCAATCATGACCAGATGTGATACAACTTGGATACGAACCAGGGACTGTAGTGACACCTCTTGCATTGAAATGCAGTGCCTTAGACCGCTGCGCCACTAGGGATTGTAGGTAAGTGTTTCACGGTAAGATGCACCTGTTGTATTCGGTGCATGTGACAAATACAATTTGATTTGATTTAATGTTGTAGCTAGGCATTGTCTTAAGTCAGATAGCACCTTGATTCCGCCTGCAGGGACGAGCGTCGAAAAGGAGTGACGCCATCTGACGTAAGACAATGGTTGCTAGATTGCTTTGCTTTTCATGGCCAAGCAGCTTGTCAACTATAAACGGACAGGTGCATTCCTTCTTCATCACAATTAAAACATGCTGTTCATCACATGGCCACCTTGAGGGTGGAACAGAGATTTGGCTCAGAATGTTTGTGGGTGTTTGTCTCTTAAGTTAACAAAGGAAATAATTCTGGAAGTGGAAGAGGCACTGAATTCAGGCTTAATTATCCCAGGACTTCTTAAATCAACCTTTCACATGATACCAGTGTTTGGGTATATAAGACAGATCCATCTTCGTCTACCTTTGGCTGTCTTCCTTCCTCAGGAAAGCTTATCTCTTCACACTATCTCTGGACAGATGCCACACCATTGTGTGATTGGCTACCACTCATTCTGGCGTTTACCATTAAGGGGAAAATATGCATGGGCAATGTAGCAACACATTTTGGCAATGTCTCATACAGTATTATATCCACGGTTGAGGAGTAACTGATTACCTGTAAAAAGTTACATGTAATCTGATTACCTTTTTTGTTTTTCTTTACATCACCAGCAAAAGTATTGTTTTACATTTTTATTTTATTTAACCTTTACTTAACTAGGCAAGTCGGTTAAGGACAAATTCTTATTTACAATGACGGCCTACACCGGCCAAACCAGGACGACGCTGTGCGCCACCCTATGGGACACCCAATCACGGCCGGTTGTGTTACAGCCTGGATTGTAATCAGATTTCAGATACTTTTGAAAAACTACATGATTACTTATTGGATTACATTTCAATTCAAAAAGGATGTTTGCAATAAAAAAAAAACATGATGAAACCTTTCTGTTCTCAATGACATTCAATTGAAAAGAGGCGCAAGTTTAAGTTTATTCCACCTGAGCGAGTCTTGACCACAAGTCAGAGACCAGTATTTTTTATTATACCTTTATTTAACTAGGCAAGTCAGTTAAGAACAAATTCTTATTATCAATGACGGCCTAGTGGGTTAACTGCCTGTTCAGGGGCAGAACGACAGACCACAAGTCAGAGACCACTATGATGGTCTCCAAATGTGTTTGATCCTTTTTGTCTTCTTCGAATGCTTCTTAGGGGGAAAGTAATTGAAAATTACATTACTGAGTTTGGGTAATCCAAAAGTTACATGTTACATGTTACATGTTACAAGTTACATGACATATTTCAAATTTTGACAGGTAACTAGTAACTGTAACAGATTACATTTAGAAAGTAACGTACCCAACCCTGAATTTATTTCATAACGAATATACCTGTTCATTTCTTCATCTTTGTGTAACACCAATTCATCTTGATTCATCTGAACCAAACAAACTCTTATTCTTGCTTGAGGAAGAGCTTTTGCTTGAAATGGAAACGTGTTAGCTGGGTAACAAGACGTCAAAACTCGCAGGCCTAAGTAATACCATAATAAAGTATGACAGTTTCCTCTTCGCAGTTCCAGGTAGACAGTGTGTGAAGACAAGAGCAAGGACAGCTGTGTCAACTTGAACAGCCTCAGAGGCCCACGCATGTGTCAGGGCTACATGTGGGCCCACAGGGAAATCAAAGCAGGGTAGGGATACGTGCAAGCGGAAGGCTAGTGAGCTCTAAGTGCTGAGATCTGACACAATGGGATCTGTAGCGTCGGACCACCTGCCGTAATTGTGCCAAAGAAGAGACAGGAGACCATTGTTTGATCTGCTGGATATAACCTTTTTTTTACACTCTTAGAAAAAAAGGTGCTATCTAGAACCCTTTGAAGAACCCTTTTGGTAGAACCTTGAACCAAAAGGGTTCTTTAATAAAGGGTTCTAGATAGCAGATTTTTTTCTAAGAGTGTAGCTGTCTGTCCCACAACCACCAGTGAGAGTTCAGCATGCTAACACCACCAGCCTGCTACAGCTTATGCTATTTCAGCTGGAGTTTTGTGTATTCTAAGGTAACTCTATTGGACCCACATCTGACACAAACACACATAACTGTATCACACCCAAATTGTACATGTACATACACTTTAAGCAGAGATAATGTAACTCCTAAAGACTACCAGTTGTTCTACTGAACCTGTCCCATCTTTAACTGTTTTTCAGATAAACTCCCCCAGACGTGTCTTCAACTGAGCACAGCTACTACATCTAGAATTAGATCACCATTCCACAAGGTGATACAAATGAACCACTGGTCTTAACACAGAATGCATTGTAAGGTGTTTTCTATGTATGCCTCTTTCTCCTTTTGAGATTAAACTGATAGAATCATGCTTTCCTTTTTCTGAACAGAAATGAGCTATCTCTCAATAGATTCTATGCAGCACACATCCAGACAGACTCAGTGTGTGGTAAATCTCAAATTCAATAGTTGGCATTGAGTGTTGGCCACACAACTTCTACGAGTCTCCCCCTCCTCTCTCTATCTCCCTCAATATTATATTTTAATATCAATTTAAGGGCCTTATTGGCATGGGAAACATATGTTTACATTGCCAAAGCAAGTGAAATAGATAAAACAAAAGTGAAATAAACAATAAAAAATGTACAGTAAACATAATATAAAATATAAAATAATATAGACTTTTCAAATGATGTGCAAATAGTTAGAGTACAAAAGGGAACATAAATAAACATGCATATGGGTTGTGTTTACAATGGTGTTTGTTCTTCTCTGGTTGCAGGTCACACATCTTGCTTCTGTGATTGCACACTGTGGTATTTCACCCAATAGATTATTTTCAAATTATTTGTGGGTCTGTGTAATCTGAGGGAAATATGTGTCTCTAATATGGTCATACATTTGGCAGGAGGTTAGGAAGTGCAGCTCAGTTTCCACCTCATTTTGTGGGCAGTGTGCACATAGCCTGTCTTCTCTTGAGAGCCATGTCTGCCTACGGCGGCCTTTCTCAATAGCAAGGCTATGTTCACTGAGTCTGTACATAGTCAAAGATTTCCTTAATTTTGGGTCAGTCACAGTGGTCAGCTGTTCTGCCACTGTGTACTCTCTGTTTAGGGCCAAATAGCATTCTAGTTTGCTGTTTTTTTGTTGTAAATTCTGTCCATTGTGTCAAGTAATCATTTTTTAGTTTTCTCATGATTTGGTTGGTTTAATTGTGTTGCTGTCCTGTGTCTCTGTGGGGTCTGTTTGTGTCTGTGAAGAGCCCCAGGACTAGCTTGCTTAGGGGGCTCTACTCCAGGTTTATTTCTCTGTAGGTGATGGCTTTGTTAAGGAAGGTTTGTGAATTGCTTCCTTTTAGGTGGTTGTAGAATTTAACAGCTCTTTTCTGGATTTTGATCATTAGTGGGTATCGGCCTAATTCTGCTCTGCATGCATTATTTGTTTTTTAAGTTGTACACAGAGGATATTTTTTGCAGAATTCTGCATACAGAGTCTCAATTTGATGTTTGTCCCATTTTGTGAATCCTTGATTGGTGAGCGGACCCCAGACCTCACAACCATAAAGGGCAATGGGTTCTTTCACTGATTTGAGTAGTTTTAGCCAGATCCTAATTGGTATGTTAAATGTTATGTTCCTTTTGATGGCATAGAAGGCCCTTCTTGCCTTGTCTCTCAGATTGTTCACAGTTTTATAGAAGTTACCTGTGGTGCTGATGTTTAGGCCGAGGTATGTATAGTTTTTTGTGTGCTCTAGGGCAACGGTGTCTAGATGGAATTTGTATTTGTGGTCCTGGGAATTTTCCATTTTATTTTATCCCAACAAGCTGTTTTTAAAACAACTTTGCAAGACAGGCAATTTACTGTTAAAGAACTGATACGCGGTTCTTCACTGGCGAGGCTGGTCTTGATCTGCTGGTATGAAGAGGGAAGATAGATAACGAGGAGTTTTCACAGCATGCAGTCAAAAAACACAAGGCTCTCCCAGGTCAAAGGTGCAATATGTGAATATGCGAATACCCTATTACACTGTCTTGGAGGCTGGAAGACACATAAAGCAATGAATCATAAGTTGACAATGGTTTCAATGTAACCCAAAAAGGTAATGATATCCATGATACTGTAGCAACATATCTAAGATGAGACTGTAATATGTTCTGCCATAAGTTACTGCCCATTACTCATGTCATAATGAATCAATAAACTATGCAAGAGCATAGACCATCAATTTCTGTTAAGTGCCTCTGTAGACGCGTCCCTAATTTATGTGCTGTCTGTCACCTCCGGCCGCATGGCAAATGGCCCAGCAAAACAAAAAAGACAATGCCCAAGGACTAAGTCAGCCTTTCCCTCTCTGAAGTGCCAACATGTATATCTCTCTGTTACAGTAACCAGAGGACTGATTATTTAAATGTATGTTAGTGATGTGATTGCTTCCATGTCTGGTATCTATCTAAAACTTGTCCCCTGAGGATAACTCTGATGCTATCTATATGGATGTATGATCTCTGTGGTAACTTGTATCTGGACAGGGTGAACTCTAACTGGTCTATGCAAAGGCTTTTATTGTCTTTAGCAATTCTGCCTTATCTCCACTGTCTCATCCCACACACAAGCCTTTAGATGCTGTGAGATTGGGCCTGGGTGATCAGGTTACTGTATCGTATCGTTTAATTGATCAATGGTGGTTGGTTTTGGTTTGAAAGAGTCACACCTTCAAATGTTATAAATGAAATTAAATGCATTTATTCTGCCTCTTATCCTGTATCCTGCCCATGGACTAAGATTGTATGTATGCTTCTCTTGTAAGCTACCCAGGCCTTCGGCTTGAGTAGGCCTGTTATGTTCATGCTTGGCTTTGGTAACTCTAGGATCTTCATGCCTAGATAATGCCTTGTAATGCTTGTTAATGCTTTGTAACTTAAGCTTATGCCTTGTACAATGTAATAATTCATTTTATAATGTTAAATAAATAAATAAACCTTTCTTGATTGCCTATTACTGTTTCTCAACTATAGTTTTGTGCATATTTCTAAATCCTCTTTATGGAGTCAGATAAATACATTTAATAGGCTAAGTGCATAGTCTTATTATGGGCCACATGTGAGGTGTGTATATAATATACACATATCAGATATTACCCCACTACACCTCTCTTACCATAAGGTAGGCATGAGAAATGCATCACAATCACAGTCGCGGTGTGAAAGTATCATCAGGATTATCAACAGCAAGAGAGCCCTACCTAGACTACAGTGTCAACAACGAACTATACCGTCTTCCAAAAAGACACTCAAATATTGATGTAAAACTGGACTGACAAAAGTTGACTTTTGAAGGGCACATTGAAACTTTAGCAGGACATTTTGAAAATAAGATATTATAGAGGGGTTATTCACCGTGCATAAACTGAAGTCCATGGCAATGTCATTAGGGACAGAGTGATATGCTGCTGCTTTAGGGATCACTCAAATACTGAGAAAGCAAGTCAACGTCAGAGCAGTATTAAAAGCTTTCCACTCAATGCACAGCGTTTTTCGTTAAAAGCAAAGGATTTGCAAAAAAGTATTAGGCCCCCTTGCAAGATCATTCAAATTAGGCGTCTTCTGCTTTGAATTTTGAAACAATGTTGACAGAGAAAGAAGTGGAATGGGGAGAGAGAAAGAGGGAAGTAGGAGAGAGGGAGAGGGAGAGAGAAACAGGGAAGTAGGAGAGAGGGAGACAGAAACAGGGAAGTAGCAGAGAGGGAGAGAGAATCAGGGAAGTAGGAGAGAGGGAGAGAGAAAGAGGGAAGGGGGATACAGGGAGAGAGAAACAGGGAAGTAGGAGAGAGGGAGAGAGAAACAGGGAAGTAGGAGAGAGGGAGAGAGAAACAGGGAAGTAGGAGAGAGGGAGAGAGAAACAGGGAAGTAGGAGAGAGGGAGAGAGAAATAGGGAAGGAGGAGAGAGGGAGCGAGAAAGAGGTCAGGAGGAGAAAGGGAGAGAGAAACAGGGAAGGAGGAGAGAGGGAAACAGGGAAGGAGGAGAGAGGGAGCGCGAAAGAGGGAAGGAGGAGAAAGGGAGAGAGAAACAGGGAAGGAGGAGAGAGGGAGAGAGAAACAGGGAAGGAGGAGAGAGGGAAACAGGGAAGGAGCGAGAAAGAGGGAAGATTTAATAAGTACATGATATTATTGACTCTGTAAGTGCACATTTATTTTACTAGGCAAGTCAGTTAAGAACAAATTCTTATTTTCAAGACGAGTGGGTTAACTGCCTGTTCAGGGGCAGAACGACAGATTTGTACCTTGTCAGCTCGGGGGTTTGAACTTGCAACCTTCCGGTTACTAGTCCAACACTCTAACCACTAGGCTACCCTGCCGCCCCGAAATACATCCTCCATCACTACCTACTGTAATGGACCACGGGCAAAAATGGGTCGTACAACATGTACTAAGTACCATGAAATTATTCACTTTTCCACTCTCACTGTTGGCTGCTGGCCATTCTTTCCTCATATATTCCCAACAGTCTTGGGTTTGAATAAGAAATCAATGCTACAGTCCATCCACCTAAACCTTCTATGGCAGTCAGTCATTTTATGTAAATGTGCTCTCTAAATCTGAAACTTTGTCAAGCCAGCACATCCCGAATCCCATCCTGCCCCTCTAATCTCCTGTGCTTTGCATTTATGCGGCAGGTGCTTTTTGTTGGGTTACTGCTGGTGAATGTAAGAGCACCCTGTCGTTCGTGGCAGCGTGGGGAGAATCCAACTTCATTCACATGCAGGGCCAGGTAAGACCAGTGTTGTTCATGTCTCCTGAGGTTTCTTCTACAGACAGTCTGTTAATGCAGCTTCGTCGTGGGGAAGACAGGCTGGCCCTGCTACGTGGAATACTAATGCCCTCTGTCCTCATGCAGAGACCCCTTATACACACCTTCTTTCTCTTGTCTTTTCTTTGTGTAGCATTAAAAAGTCAAAAAAATATATTTTCACCGTGTTGCAAAGTTATCAAAGATCTGGCTTGGAACTCTGATCTCAATTTCACAGCCTCCCCTCTCTCTTCCTTCCTTGCAGGGGAGGGTTCTAGATAGGTCCAGGTTGGATCTTCCTCAGGCGTTAGGATCGACGGAGTAGGACGGAGGGTAATAGATGGATGACAGAGGATGAGGAGTGGAGATGAAGAGCTCGATATGAGGTGACGGCAGAGTGACAGTCATGTGGGGGTCTCAGGCGAGTCGCCAGGGATGGCCGTCTGCCCACAATTACTGACCTGTCCAGGTGAGCTGTGATGAGTTGGCCAGAACCGTAACCTCCAATTGGAGTGGCTTAAAGTCCCGGTCCCTCTTCAGTCATCGAATTTCACAGAAGTCCCCTCAGATTATCTCACACTTTGATTCCTTCTGGCGGAGAATAGGGCCCCTCTTTGAATCAGCAGCCAGGCAGAAAATGTGAAGAGAGCAGAGCAGGCTGCATAATTGACTTTGGACTGAGGCAACATTCAAGTCTGCAGAGGTGTATCTGATTGGAGGCTGCCCTCCTGCCCCGTTCTGTTTACGTCTGCCGTCTCCCCTCCCAGACAAAAATATATGACAAACATTAACAATGAAGTGGCTCCCTGTTTGACGATGTTATATTTTAATGACATTCTCTTTTATCTATGGCTAAGTTGGGTAGATAAAGTCTCCAGACAAGATAGTTGAATGCAGAGATGATGGAGAAGCTTCTCTCCTCTATTCGACTTAATCTAGAAATAATCCCTTGAGGGCCTAAACCATATCCACAAATAACCACTATGAAAAAGAAAGGCAAACACAGCACATCTACCAAAGAAATTACATGCAAATGCTTCTCAGAAAAAGCTAAAACTACTTGTATGGCGAGGGTCAATACCAAAGCCAAATTGGCCCACTAGAGGTCTTTGTCACGCTAAAAAAACTCAATGTACAGACAGAAACAATCAGACTAGCAAATTAATGATACAATTAAAACGGAAGCTTCATACTATCGGTGTTTTAAATATACGTGCAATGAACGCGAATGTTGACTGCAGATCCAGTACATCTTCACGGTCGCTTTCTGTCTGACGAATTCTAGTTACAACAAAAGCTGTGAGAGATTTAGCCTACTCTCTGCCCCACTGCTTGTGATTTAGGTGCCCCCAGGTAGAATGGGCCATTGTCACTAGAATGGGCCCTAATGGACTGGACCTGGAAGCTTTGACTCTTCAACAGACTGCTTCACACTCCAGAAAATACGGTAATCACCTGTCCGTTGAGCCCACTAAGCCCAGAAAAACACTCACGTTACATTCAACTGAGAGTTAAAGCACCTGTCTTATCTACAAAAGGAAGGATTCTTCTTGATATGTATGCCGCAGCCTTACCCATTCAGAAATGCCTTTTTTGTTGCCGTTTCAGGAAATGCCAAGAGTAAACCTGATAGAAACGTATTGGGAGTACAATTAACAGACACAGAAGTCATCTAGAACCTGCTTATTAATCATTCAAGGCCCAGCTAATATTTGGATGGAAATCCATCTGATAGCAGGTTGTGTTGGAACAGGTCTGCAGTATTCCAACAATTGTGTGCCTCTGACTTGACATATTGCACAGGGCTAAGTGTCCCGTTTCCTGTGAGATGTAGGCTACAGTAAGCCTCAGAACTCCAAAGCTCCCACCTCAGTTCTCTCTACAGGTAGAACTTGTCATGTCTCACTTGGGTAACACACACAGACACACTATACTGGAGCTGTGTCATAGGGGGATAAGACCGACGGCCTGAAATAGCCTCCTTGAAAACACAAGACAAAACGTATACATACTTCTTATTCAGTAAAGACTTGCATTACAGAGATAAGACGGCAGGTAGCCAAGCGGTTAAGAGTGTTGGGCCAGTAACCAAAAGGTTGCTGGTTTGAATCCCAGAGCTGACTAGGTGAAAAATGTGCCCTTGAGCAAGGTGCTTTACCCTAATTGCTCCTGTAAGTCTGTCTTGATAGAAGTGTCTGCTCAAATGTAAATACTAGCTTTCTGGAACCTGAATGAGAGACTATTGTGCCGCATCACTCCTATTATTTTAGGAGTGTTTTGTAATTATGTGCCATTGATGATTGGCCCCTCTCATGGGTGAATTCCCTGAGCCTATATGTGCCATTACCTTGTGTTGAGTAGATGTTCATGGTTACCGCTCCCTCAAGTGGTAAATGGAAATAATGACTGTACATCACTCTCTCTCACGATGCCACTGCAGGATTGGAGCAGACATTAAGCTGCAATGACTTGCAAGTCATGTTGGTATTGTGAAGTGTGAGATTCGCCGCAAGACAAAGTTGCTACTTCACTGAAGCACAGGTTAGGAAATCTCATATCCCCTCGTATTTTGGGAACGAGAGTAAAGATGTCACTGTGTAGTCTTAGGCTCATAGTATTATACCTCTACAGGCAGACTCAGAAATACAATACTTCTAATGAGATCAACATTATAACACAGATATTGACTAAATTCTTACTCCCAGAGAATATTTGATACCTCAGTTTTCTAGTTTTGTTTAAACAAATGATATGGGGAGACACTACTCTGAGTCATGCCACATAATGCATCATGGGGTGGCAGGTAGCCTAGTGGTTAGAGCGTTGGGCCAGTAACCAAAAGATTGCTAGATCCAATCCCGAGCTAACAAGGTAAAAATCTGTTCTGCTCCTGAACAAGGCAGTTAACCATCATTCCTAGACCGTCACTGACTTGCCTAAAAATGATACCAATCATCTGAAAGGAAACTAAGATAACAGACTCTGGGAAGTTCCAACATCATGAATTATCACTGGCCCTTCACATGGCAACACAACAACAAGTCTGAGATAACCACCTAGTGCTGGATCTAGTCCTCTAGGTGGAGAATGATCAATGTGGAAAGATCAATACCCAATTGAAATGCAAATGTTACCCAAGGGACATGCAGACAAAGTGGCCAGCACTGGACAGAGGATCACGACTGGCCTCAGCTGTTCTCTGTAGGGGTTTTAGTAAACCAATGCAAATTCAACCTCAGTAAATTCTGTGAACATATTCACACCAAAGAGCTGGGACAGAAAACTCTGGCATTACACTACTGTTTACAATAGTTCTCACACAGGTAAGTCTAACAGGAATTTTATTTGAACCTAGTCAGTTAAGAACAAATTCTTATTTACAATGACAGCCTACCGGGGAACAGTAGCTGAGCTGACGAGGTAAGTCTTATGGGACTGCCTTGTTCAGGGGCAGAACAACATATTTTTTACCTTGTCAGCTCGGGATTCGATCCAGCAACTTTTCAGTTACTGGCCAAACGCTGTAACCACTAGGCTACCTGATGCTCCAAGAGAGCATATACATTCCTCACTCACTCATGACTGAGTGGCCAGGCACGACTCCAACACCATCATTAAATTTGCTGATGACACAACAGTAGGCCTGATTACCGACAACAACGAGACAGCCTATATGGAGGTCAGAGACCTGGCCATGTGGTGCCAGGATTACAACCTCTCCCTCAACGTGATCAAGACAAAGGAGATGATTGTGGACTACAGGAAAAAGAGGACCAAGCACGCCACCATTCTCATCGACAGGGCTGCAGTAGAGCAGGTTGACAGCTTCAAGTTCCTTGGTGTCCACATCACCAACAAACTAACATGGTCCAAGCACACCATGGCAGTCGTGAAGCGGGCACAACAAAAGCTATTCCCCCTCAGGAGACTGAACACATTTGGTATGGGTCCTCAGGTCCTTAAAAGGTTCTACAGCTGCACCATTGAGAGCCACTGGTTGCATCACTGCCTGGTATGGCAACTGCTCGTCCTCCGACCGCAAGGCACTACAGAGGGTAGTGTGTACGGCCCAGTACATCACTGGAACCAAGCTTCCTGTCATCCAGAACCTCTACCAGGTGGTGTCAGAGGAAGGCCCTACAAATTGTCAAAGACTCCAGCCACCCTAGTCATAGACTGTTCTCTCTGCTACCACACGGCAAGCGGTACTGGAGCACCAAGTCTAGGTCCATGAGGCTTCTAAACAGCTTCTACCCCCAAGCCATAAGACTCCTGAACATCTTGTCAAATGCCTACCCAGACTACTCGCATTTCCCCCCCCCCCCCCCTCCCACCACTTAATTAACTCTTCCTACATCTACATACTACCTCAACTAACCGGTGCCCCCGCACATTGACTCATGTACCGCCACCCCCCTGTATATATTGTTATTTTTTACTGCTCCTCTTTAATTACTTGTTACTTTTATCTCTTATTCATATTTTTTGAAACGGCACTGTCGGTTGGGGGCTCGTAAGTAAGCATTTCACTTTAAGCTCTAAACCTGTTGTATTCGGCGCATGTGACTAACAAAATGTGATTTGGTTGATGCATTTAGTGTAGGCAAATGATCTCATCTAGAGTGGATTACAGTCAACACTTCATGTCATTTGAGAGACTGGCCAGTAAACGGTCTTTGAAATGGAAGGTGGTGAGGCTGTGGCCCTTCCTCTCTCGGACAGCTTCCAGAAGGTCATTGCTGGCCCATCTATAGAATAATAAAACAATGACAGCTCGATACAGCCACCATGTGGAGGGACAGTACTGCATCACACTAGAGTATAGGCTACTGTGCTCTCTGGTATAGACAAAGATATGCGATATAGGCACTCAGTTATTCATCATTCTTTGTACATACTGTATAGGGATCAGAGGCAACCGGTGGGAGGAACTATAGAAGGACAGGCTCATTGTAATGGCTGGAATGGAGTCAGATGTGTTTTCCAAACATGATGTTTCCATATATTTGATGTGTTTGACACCATTCCATTCCAGCCATTACAATGACCCCGTCCTCCTATAGCTCCTTCCACCAGCCTCCTCTGATAGGGATCCATTTAGAGTGAACTGTCAGCTGCAAACTCCACCTGTCAGTAAAGTTGCAGTAGCCCCATTAATTGGTATATAAGGTGTCCTAACTTTATTCTGATTACTGCAATAAATATGACATCAAAACAGAGTTGTCACAGAGAGAGCATGCTGCTGGCACAGTGCTTTAGGGGGTCTTGTCTCACTGAAAGATCAGGACTGTTTTTGACAGATATCACGGTCAAATTTTTCATGTTTCAGGGCTAGAACAATAGCACATTTTGTGTTTCATATAAAGGAAAAAAACAGTTCATCTGGTTCGTGAAGCTTTATCATATTCATACCATCACACAACACTCCTAGACCATCATCTATGATGAAATGCAACCTCAACCTTCGCCAATAACTGTTAAGCAACGAGTGACCATGGTGCTGTATGACTTATGTATGACTATCAGTCCAATGTAATACTACTCATCCATGTGTGACAACTTCACTAAATTCATTTGTTCGGATGCAACTTTTAAGGGTGTAGTTTAATAGGACATAAACGTTGTATGAGTTGTTCACAATATGTTGCTAGAAAACAACAGGCCAATACCATGGAGCATGATTGACATTACTTTACTTTTCAAATGCAAAATCAAAGACTATGTTAATTACATGTTTTATATACACAGCAATGGTAATGACAGGAAAAACAGAAATTCTTTATTCACAAGCGATGAAGGCAGCCAGTCCAGCCAAATGAAAATCTCTTACTTTACAGAGCATCACGCTTGCAAGTTTCTCATAAAAATACAATTAAATAAAGCAAACTCAGTAAAATAACAGTCATTTGATTTCCACTAATCTCTGGTGTAACCCAAAGCTATGGTCAGGGTCTTAGTTTGTTTTGAGTCTCTTACTTCCCACGTCCTGTGTTGGTTCCTCTGGCTCTCGTTTGACACCTTCGCCCGTCTCGCCTTCATTGGGTGTCCTCTGCTCTTCGTTGCATTTAGCAATGACTCCTTTCATCTGTTTAAGCTCCCTCCTCCCTCTCCTCTCCTCCATCTCTCCGATCTCCTCGGCAAACAGGGCTTTGAGGGGCGGGATGAGTCTGGGGAGGATTCTAAAGTCTCCAAACCGAATCTGAGGAGAGACAGGGAAGAGAGATCACTCAGAGGAGGTCTTTCAACATACCCAGCCTCCTCTGAGGCAGCTGGAGATGTATCTCTGATGGGAGTCTAACACATTCTGAATGTTACCTTAAAATGGTACCTCTAGATTTAAACTGAAGTTGTCCGAGAGTATTCTACCTGGACTAGGGGCATTGTCTGCTCATACCGTAGTGAATCATGGTCCTAATTCATTCTGAGGCTACACATATCCAGTGGAATAGTACATTTCAGATGTGCAGAACCCACATAAACATTTTAATGTTGCTATGCATAACAAGTGGACTAAAGTACACCATTCACTTACCCTCATGTGGTCAAAAGATATTCCCACTCTGTCGTTGAAGTCCTCACTGAAGAGGGGGATCTTGGCATAGCGCTGGCTGAAGTGGTTCAGCATGATGAACTCAGCATTCATCTTCATGCCAATACCGATGGCCTGGGAGGTGGTACTGTCATTTTGGGAGGCAAGCAGAGAAGCATGATGCTACTCTGCTACTATTCTAACAGTAATTACCAGACTTAACCCCATGGTAAGCTATACAGAGTTTGTTCAGTTCAACTCAATGACTTTCAAGTTGTTTTCAATGCGAGATGGAGCTCTTTAACCAAAGCCACTGAAATTCCAGCAAGAAGGCAGAAATGCCTTCATTACCTCCAATACAGAGTTCCAGAAATCAATGTCAATCTCAGAGAAGAATGCAGCCAGTTACAAAGCCCTCTAAAAATGACTGGCTTCTCAAAAGCTCCTTGAGTTTCTTTGTCAGCTGAAAAATGGCACTAGTCTATTTCTCCTTCAATGCATGTCATATTTTCACACTTAGGGCTGGATTCAATCGGTATCACAGAAGTATCACGGAAGATATGCATTATGGCTCAATTGAAATAAAAAGGCAATGTCTCCTCGTTTGCGGAGACTGCATGTGTCGATTCAATCAGAAATGTTTTTACGCAGATCTTCCGCGATATAGATTGAATCCAGCCCAAGAAAGATAGTTTCCTAATAGAATAACGAAGGACACCTCTGAAGAGAAGCACCATACTAGATCCATCTACTAACCTATGTCTCTTCTCCACAGCCTCGTCCTCCAATCCATCTTCCAATGTGGCTTCATGAATAAGTAAAGTTGCATTCTTTCCTTTGAAAACACAATGACAAACATGAATCACAAGACTGCTGCATGGCACAGCACTTCCAGCCTCTCTTCCTCTCCCAAAGGAAATCAATCACACAGCTCTGTGTAATAAACCATCAGCCAGCCCTGCTTGTCTGGCACACCCAGTCCTCTATAATGAACAGGCATGGGATATAGTCAGGCTCTCTCTGGGAGTCTTCAGCTGGATCACATCCAGTCGAACAATTTAAAAAGAGACAATGAAGTGGGATCCCACAGGAACTATGTGGGAGACCTTGTGATTCATAGCGAACATCGGAGCCGATCAATAGCAATAAGCAATATCTGGTAAATGATGCCAGACAGCATAGAGCATGGATGACAGGTTCAGATCAGACTGGCTACTGTAGATGTCTAGTCCATTAACAGTGATCTATATGTATATCATACCACCAGCAACTGTGTAGAAGTTACAGGATACACTCTGGGTCCAAAATTTGAGTATGGCTCTGTGGAACGCACGTAACGGCAAATCAAATGGCATTGGTGAGTATTTACCATTTCATCCAGAAGTCACAAGTGTGGTTCATAGAGAGTGTGTAAATCTTTTCACATCACACAAATTCTGGGATCTGTACAAACATCACAATTGGGGTCAAGAACTGTTGGTACTGACCCATATGTGCGAGGGCATCGCAGGGCATTGTGTCCCCAGAGAAGACCAGCTGCCAGCCAGACTGATGAGTGATGCTGCAGGCAAAGGCATTCTTACAGTGACGCACTGGACAGGTCTGGAACTATGAGAAAAACAGAATATATGTATTTAAGCTTTGATGACAGCCTCAATAAACAGTCGTTGAACCTAACAAGAGTGTTATGAGTCTTATTGAACCACGAAGCAGCCTGTTCAAGTCTCCACATACCTTTGCTAAATCAGATTTCTTCAGCAGTGCTTGGATGAATGCTTTGGTTTTGAACTTGGACACCTCAGCCCCCTCACACATGACTTTGCTTGGGACAATGCTGAAACATAGTCAAGAATACATCAATATTAGAGACGATGGACATCATATCATCCGGTTTGAAAGCATGAATTGAACAGAGTAAGGCGTGTCTTTCCTGACATACTTGACATGGCTGAGGATCTCCTCACAGTGGTCATGGTACTGGTTGAGCCAGGTCATCATCTGGACAGGGGCTATCAGATAGATGGGGCTGAAGGCTTTCCCAAGAGTTGCCTGAAAGGTAAAGAGATAAGGACATACATTCATTAAAGTGTTCCATTTTTGCATGAATTAAACAGGACACATCTGAAAAAAGGGAAACTCTTTACTGACCAAGGCTCTCTCTCTTTGAAACAGCAAACTCAACAATCCCTGGAAAATAAAGTCATATTCTTTAAAATTACTTTATGCCAGAATATATGCTATAACTCCGTAATAAACAAATATTTATACGAAAAATAATCCTTACTGTGTGATGGTCCGCGTGCATGTGAGAGATGAAGACAGTTGAGATCTTTGCAAGAGTCTCGTCCACACTGTCCCCATAGTGTCGGCACAGCTGGCCAAAGGTGCCCTCTCCACAGTCCAGCAGCACTGACTGAGTGGCACTGAAGGAGATGGGACAGAGCATAAACACAGAGAGACAGACAGACAGACATTTATACTGGCTACCTCACACAGACATATCTTTAAGGATCTTGAATAGTAACTCGAGTCTAACTGAGGGCCATTACCTGATGTTGACCAAGTTACCACTAACATTCCTGATCTTCATAGGAAGAGCTGATCCAGTTCCTAGAAAGACCACCTCTGGGTATTTGTCTGCCCGCCCTGCAAGAAACACATTGTCATACGATACAACACAAAATGTTGCTATGCCACTGAAATTTCAGTGGCAAACTAGGATATTCTATTAGACAGACAAAAGGACTACAGGAAACTAAACTCTGTTACCTTCTTAAATGCCCAGAGTGAAATGTTTGCAACTCCATTCAAGAGGAGTAAAGAGAAATTGATGGAACTTTGGACTGAGCAATGTAACATCTCCCCTTGGGCTTCTAGCCTGACCTGTATCAGAGCAGGGCTCACCAGACAGCACTGCAGCATTAGTCGCACGGAACCGCTTGCACTCCTCCACTTCTTGGAGGAAGTTAGGGGCCTCCGCAGCCTCTTTCACAAACTCTTCAGTGTCACAAGAGGGGATGGCATCTCTGATGAATAAGAAACAGTAGAGCACACACACCACTCATCACATAGTGCTGAGAGGGGCAGCAACGCTCTCATTTGACTTTGACAGTGTTGGCATCTATAAGATCATAGAAGAAATAGTAAGTCACACTTGAAAGTAGTGTTTCATCTGAAAAGGTTTTCTTTGACAAAGCAGCCCTTTGTAAGTCTGGTAAATTGTGGCCTAAAGGACATACTCACCTTTGCCATTCAATCTTGGGTCTGAGCTGGAACTTCAGAAGACACTCGGCTCTGACATTGGGGACATGCAGGGCAGCCTGGGTCTCCTTGAGAAGATCAACAACAGAAGTTTTTTTTTTATAAACAAGAGTAGAAACATATTAGCACAATACAACGCAAGCTACAAAAGGTTTCCAAATGAACACGCTTATCTCTGTGTAACAGCAGGTTACAATGGTGAATAATGAAAGTTGTAGCACTCCACAACTTACCTTTGTTGTATAGTGCTGGAGCTCTGGAAATATCTCTGGATGAATCAGATGGAGCTGAGTTTGAATCTTGTGGCTCCTGACGTTGTGGACAGTGCAAACTTGCTCATTCAGGATCAGGTGCTCCGTGGTAGATGGAAACCTAAAATAGAAAAACACACAAAAACATGAAACATGTAGAAAGACCAACAGAAAACAGAGAGACAAGTGAAGTGCAGAATATGGAATATGTAAACAGTCTGAAACTGAGTATTACATATGGCTGATTTTGTACCTTTCCATCCATTGCTTGTATTCATCTGTTTTCAGCACAGACTCAGGGCTCATGTGGACTACTAAGGCAGCAGGGTCCTCTGTTCCTCCACGTTGGTATCTGCAGATGAGACAAATAACTCAGAACTTAACTACAATCTCCTAAAGAAGGCCCGAGGAGTAATGACGCAGGATGCAGAAGCAGCCTTTAACACATTTGGCCAACTTTGCTCAGGCCATTACCTGCTCAGCTGCTGATCGATGCAGATTGGTTGAACAAACTCCTCAGAGGGACACTCCACAACAATGAAGGCTGGTCCTGGATCAGTGGGAGTGCACACCTCCTCAGGATGGATCTGTAGGACAACCATCAGGATCACATCAGATAACAAGACCAAATGTATCTAACATTTACAATAGCTAATCCAAAAGTCCAGAGCCCTGACAATCAACCAAATATAATTGAAGTACCTCTCTTCCTTCGTAGGTAACACTTTTCCCATCCTTCAGAGCTGCAATGAGAGGACCAATAGCTGCAGTGCCTCTGTGGAGAAAGTGCATCAAAAAGTCATTACCAGCTCAAGTTTGTTGAGCAGGAAAAACTGAATTTGTATTGAAAAATCAACTTACACTGGTAATCCAAGGTTTTTTGCTTGAGCAACCAAGAAGTTCCCCTTCTTAGGATGAAGCTGCAAGTCAAAGAGAAAATTTGACATAAATTGCATCAAAATGCAATAATTCAGTATGTCACTGAGACAATGAGATTGTGTTTCTTACCTTACAAATGAATGCCACAACTAAAGACGGATCCCTTGTTGCTCTTGCTTTTCCACCTGAGATGAAAATGCAATGTGAGAAATTGTGTCCTTTGGAGCTCAACATTGAACTAGGGCACTGATGCCCCTGATAGCGCTGCATGCTCCTTTAGTCATCCTTCCCAATCTCTTCCCGTTGACTTGACTATTAGAAGTCTGGATAAGTTTAGTATTGAATTTTGCATTTGAATGGGAGCGCTGCCTTGGTTAACACTTGCATTTGATTGGCTCTGAGTATAAATTATATTTTCCTTCAGGACAGGTATTTCCTTGCGTTTCTTTTTTGTTTTTCCTTGTTTTGTTCGTCAATATCTCTTTTCCTACTGTGTCGTACAAAGTTTTAGCAGCCTGTTTTGTATCTTATGCTAGCTAGCTTTTTGCAAGTCAGAAACATTTTCAGAAACACAACCTGTTTGGAGCTCCATCCTTGCAAAATAGTTGATTGGTTTGATAAACGTCCCTAGTTTCCATGTAGACTCCACCGTACTTCCCCTCTTTTTATCATCTTCCTGAGAACGTCCCCAGGGTTTCTAACAGTCAGAGCATGCGCAGCCTGGGCTTCCGAGCCTACAAGCTCTTAGTCTTACCTGGGCTGGTTGCTCTCTCCTTCCTGCTGTCTGTGCTGGTGTCCTCAGAGTCTTCCTGCCTCCACAGCTCCCTCCTCTGGGGACTACTGGAGGGGCTGCTCCTCCCTGAGTTAGGGGAGCACTTTGGCCCATCCTCTCTGAGCTGGTATAATTGGGGTTAAGAGAGTGTCAACTACCAACTCTTCAGGATGAGAACACAAATACTCACTATTTTACCCGTCATAAACTTAATATGCTTTAAGATAAAGAGTGTGAGTAACAGTAAATCACTCAACGCTAAAAAAAATTACAAAGGTGATTTCTAGTACTCACCAAATATTGGTATTTGACTAACTGTCATCGTGTCATCTGTGTATTGTTTCTCAGTGTATGGTCGAACAGCTAGCTTGATTTCTTCTAGTGGTCCAGAAAATACTCTGATGGCATTCACATATTTCTCCTAGATCAAGAGGAGGAAATGACATATTAGACTCAGGATACCACAAAAACAGTTGACTCATTACAGACAATCTTTTGTACTGCTACAATGTCCACTCACCAGTTGTGGTGGTCCAGAGAGAACAACCTCAGGGACACCAGTGTCTTTCAGTGTCAATATCATCCCTAAACCAGAGAGTACACAATTTATCACACCTAAGGACATACGCGGAGACATATGCTAAGCATGCAATAAGCTTTGACCTATGTCTATCTACAGTCATGTGAAAAAGTAAGTACCACCTCCTGGAAAGTGGTATTTTTTTGTTCATATTTGGACAGATGGCTATGTAATCTTCACTTCAACACTATTGACAGATAAAGGTAACCTAATTTAACAAATGACACCGAAAGTTTATACTTTGCAATCATTTATTCATCAAAAAAAAAGGCAGAAATGCAATTCCATAGTGCAGGAAACATAAGTACACTCCTAGCTTCAATAGCTGGTGTTGCCCCCTTTGGCTGAAATAACTTCATATAGCCGTTTCTTGCAACTGTCTATGTCTCTTACATCCACTGGGAGGAATTTTTGCATACTCTTCTTTACAGTACTGCTTCAATTGTGTCATGTATGAGGGCTTGTTTTGCATGTACAGCCTGCTCAATTTCTTATTTTTTAGCCATTCTGTTGTAGTTTTGCATCATTGTCCTGTTACAAGATCCATGTTCGGTTTAGTTACAGCTTTTTGACAGATGGCCTCACATTCTCCTCAATAATTCTCTGGTATAATATTGAATTCACGGTTGACTCAATATTGGCAAACTGGCCAGGCCCTGTGGTAGCAAAGCAGCCCCAAACTATAATGCCACCACCTCCATGCTCTACGGTTGGTATGAGGTTCTTCTGTTCAAAGGCAGTGTTTCGTTTTAGCCAAACATGGCATCTGGCATTGCAGCCAAACATGGCATTTGGCATTGCAGCCAAACATTTTTATTTTGTGATTTGTTAAATTGGGTTACCTATATCAATGAATGTGGTTGGAATTTAGCTCAAATATATGTGCACAAATATGTAAAAACAACAAAAAGACCACTTTCCATGGGGTGTACTTACTTTTTCACGACAATACACAGAGACATAGGCTAATCATGCAATAAGCTTTGATCTATCTATTATGTATGCACAGTTGTTTCCAGGTTGATGTCATGTGGCTAGAATAACAAGAAACTTACCTGATAGACCACCAACATTCTCCCAGCTCATTCTAGTGAGGAAAATATTGTCCAAGCGAGCAGCTTTTAACCTGACAAGCGGAACATTGAGACTTATTGAGCCGAGACTGAATTATAGATTTTAGTTGAACATTGACAGGATGCAAATCAACTTACTTGTGCTCTTGCATCAGCCTCTGTGTTCCCTCACCACAGTTGAAGAGGTACCTTCCACAGAGGGAAAAGGGTAAACAAATATGATGCAGCCAAGTGCCTTTCTGATACCCACTATACAAATATATTTGGCAATGTTACAAATTGTCAGACACTCATGTTCTCCGGTTAATTTACCTATTGAACTCAGAGAAGACATAAAGTGATGCGCCATTATCTCGGCTCCCTGCCCCGACGACCTGCGCGTAGACAGTGGCTGGTCCATGCACATCCACTCCACGTTTCCTCTGTTCTCTAGACTTCACATGTCGCAATGTTTCTTTGGGTGCTCTGGGTTTCTTTGATCCCCGATGTTGGTTGTCTGTTGTGTTCGTAGACATTGTCCGCAGAAACTGGAAAATAGTCCGGGGAAAACGATGTTCACTGCATGCGAAGCTTTGTTGGCGACTTGTAGATGTGTGTCTCACGAATAGCCATGCAATAGATTTACAGGGTAGAGACACTTTAGTCATACTAAACATTCGATTTAATTGAAGTCAGTTCTGCTCGTCGTACAAGACAGCAAACCAATCGATAATCATTGCATAATCTTTATGAAAATAAAATGTTACTTATCAGCACACATATCATTGAAATATAAACATTCAGCAGTTGAGACATGTGATTTGACGCTCAACTGTGTTTCTTCCGGCGTAGAATGATGACGTCTTCATCACTCTCTCGATCATTGGTGTGTAATTGTAATGCGATATTGTACCCCCTAGCTCGATTGTCTATTGTTTGTAATCTATGTATGCTTGTGTTCCCTCATGTGCTTTATGTATTGATTTGTTGTTAATAAAAAATTAAAAAATAAAATAAAAAGTGTTTATTTTGTAATTTTGAACCTTTAACATGTCAGTTAAGAACAAATCCGTATTTACAATGACGTCCTACCAAAAGGCCTCCTGCGGGCACGGAGGCTGGGATTAAACATTTAAAAATATATAAATATAGTACAAAACACACATCACAACACTACATAAAGAGAGACCTAAAACGACAACATAGCAAGGCAGCAACACATGACAATACAGCATGGCAGCATCACAAAACATGGTACAACCATTATTGGGCACAGACAGCACAAATGGCAAGAAGGTAGAGACAACAATACATCACGCGAAGCAGCCTAAACTGTCAGCAAGAGTGTCCTTGATTGAGTCTTTGAATTAAGAGATTGAGATAAAACTGTCAGTTTGAATGTTTATTGCAGCTCGTTCCAGTCGTTAGCTGCAGCGAACTGAAAAGAGAGTGACCCAGGGATGAGTGTGCTTTGGGGACCTTTAACAGAATGTGACTGGCAGAACGGGTGTTGTATGTGGAGGATGCTCTCTCTCTCTTTCGCTTTCTCTCTGAGGACCTGAGCCCTATGACCATGCCTCAGGACTACCTGGCCTGATGACTCCTTGCTGTCCCCAGTCCACCTGGTCGTGCTGCTGCTCCAGTTTCAACTGTTCTGCCTGCGGCTATGGAACCCTGACCTGTTCACTGGACGTGCTACCTTGTCCCAGAAATGCTGTTTTAAACTCTCTAGAGACAGCAGGTGTGGTAGAGATACTCCGAATGATCGGCTATGAAAAGCCAACTGACATTTACTCCTGAGCTGCTGAACTGTTGCACCCTCTACAACCACTGTGATTATTATTATTATCTGACCCTGCTGGTCATCTATGAACATTTTAACAGTTTGGACATGTACTGTTATAATCTCCACCCGGCACAGCCAGAAGAGGACTGGCCACCCCTCATGGTTCCTCTCTCGGTTTCTTCCTAGGTTCCGGCCTTTCTAGGGAGTTTTTCCTAGCCACCGTGCTTCTACACCTGCATTGCTTGCTGTTTGGGGTTTTAGGCTGGGTTTCTGTACAGCACTTTGTGACATCAGCTGATGTAAGAAGGGCTTTATAAATACATTTGATTGATTGAAATCTGATGGCCGAATGGTAAAGAACATCTAGCCGCTCGAGAGCAGCCTTATCTGCCGATCTATAAATGATGTCTCAGTAATCTAGCATGGGTAGGATGGTCATCTGAATCAGGGTTAGTTTGGCAGCTGGGGGGAAAGAGGAGCGATTACGATAGAGGAAACCAAGTCTAGATTTAACTTTAGCCTGCAGCCTTGATATGTGCTGAGAGAAGGACAGTGTACCATCTAGTCATACTCCCAAGTACTTGTATGAGGTGACTACCTCAAGCTCTAAACTCTTGAGGTAGTAATCACACCTGTGGGGAGAGGGACATTCTTCTTACCAAACCACATGACCTTTGTTTTGGAGGTGTTCAGAACAAGGTTAAGAGTAGAGAACGTTTGTTGGACACTAAGAAAGCTTTGTTGTAGAAAATGTAACACAACATCCAGGGAGGGGCCAGCTGAGTATTAATAAATGTGGGAGGTCTCACTGTTCTTTTGCATTGATTTGCAATATAGTAATAAAACAACCAATCAATAAACTGGAGTATTTTTGATAAACGCTAATCATATCTGACAACGTTCCCTTCAGTAATATAACAGAGCTTATCAATAGCTTCATATGTAGCAGGTCAGGTAGAATGATAAATTGTATGGCAAATTCATGATGTTAAAAATAAACATTTAGATAACATATATTAATATAAATATATGACTATGAATTTCAAATACAATATCCAAATGTAAATGTTTATTAATATCATGAATTTGGCTTTGTATTTATAGGGCTACAGACTCTTCACACTGGTTATTTATCCTTCACATTTGACCATTTATCCTGCTAGCTTGTACCCGTTGACCCCTGAAATAAGTTATTAATGAGATATTGTCATGGCTATTTCTTTGAATATCAATATTTTTTATATGACATTTTTCTTCATATTGTGCTTTCAGACTTACTGCGTTCCTTTATTGTGCAGCAATTATCCTGACCAAAAGGAATGGACTAAATAATGAATTACAAAAGCAAAAACTAGTAAATAAGGTCTTACTTCATGTGTTTCAAATGCTCCATTGCCACTTGCCAGAGTTACTCTGTATGAACACCAGTAAGGAAAATCCCTGTACAGGTTTTGTTGGATAGTTCTTACATTTTGAGCTTGGTGTCACAGAAAAATGTACACTCATATTTTCAGTCAGATGAAAGATCAAATAAATTGATACATCCTTATTTCATAAGCTCATTTTAATATTCTCAAGTCATTAAATATTTTACACATTCTGCCCAGCAAGATATTCTATTTTGAATGTTCTACAGTAAAACTGCAAACATTTAAATGCATGTTGTATGCAATGATATCCAGCCAATTTAATAGTTTACTACTGTACCAGTATTTTACCAGCAGTAAAATAAATTATATCTGGTAATCTAAAAAGATGTGAACTGTGTGTACTAAACCTCTAGATTCTGTGTACATTGTGAATATTATAGGAGTCAATCAATCACAGTCTGAAAACAGTTCAGGTGCCATGCATTTGAGAAACAAGTACTGGCATATCAGCTGAAATAATTAGGGGCCGGTTGGGTCCATTAGAACGGTTGCAACATCCAGAACAGCAGGCAATTTCATTACAGATAAATGTGCAGCTATATACAGGGATACAAGATGACATGAGTAATTACAGATCAACAGCACCATACATACATACAGCTTAGCATTTAAAGAGAGTGTTGCATATGCCATGGCTGAGAGAGCCAGTGAGTGTGTTTGTGTGGTTGCTTGCCTTCTTACATCAATGGATTAACCTGAGCTCAAATAGATGCAGAGTAACTAAATGTCTCTCAAAACACAATTATTTCTCTCTTTATTTATATAATCAGCACAAAGTCCATTGCACAGTGACGGCAGCACCCTCACAACATTGGATGGAGGCCACATGATCCTGTCCATCAATGCTGTTACGTTTTAAATTGCTTTACACCATAAGAAGCAAGGTTTCATTTAAGATACCAACCACAATTCTTAAAGTCACATACATGGAAGAGATGGGAAGTTTCAAAGAGCATGATTCCAGTATCTCCAAATCATATATTCCACAAGTGATTAAACACTATAAATACATTTCCAGATTTTAAATCACTGTACTGTATCCACATTAGAGATGAGGTCTCACATCGAGGTGAACCAAGACCATGGTATATTCATTCAGTTACTAGTTGTACTTACATGTAAGTGTGTGTGTAGGATAGAGAAAAGTGTGAGAATGTTGATAGCATACAGACGTGACTGATCACCAGTCTTAGTACACGTGGTGTTTTAATTTGTACATTTTCTGTCTTAGTTTAACACTGCAGTATGGGATGAAGCAACTCTTTAGGTCATTGTTTTGTTGTTTCTGTTCCAGGCTTCCGTTTCTACAGTCAGTCGACGTACATGGGGGAGCTGGGAGAAGTGGGCATCTGATCCAGGATTCTGCAGACGTAACTGGCAACATCCACTGAGCGCTCCTCATACATCAGAATGAAAGCATGTTTCTGTATTGAAGAGAACCAGAAACATGTAATAATATGTACGGGTGATAAGTATCTCTGCATGTAATACAATTACATTAATATTTAGTCATTTAGCAGACGCTCGGATGCATACACCACCCCCGGTACTGAGGGTGCCATGCTCTACCAACTGAGCCACACGGGACGTACGTACTTACCAGAAGCTCTTTGTACTTTGGCCTTTTTGACTCATCCTTTGTAAGGCTAAAGGGAATAAATAAAGGGAATAAATAATTAAAATTCTGCTCTGCAATAAACCACATTTTGGTTCTCTTCGAGACTTAAAACAGACATGACATGTTTTGTTCACCAGGGGGAAATCAAATCCAGAGGATGTCTCATGCAGAAGATTACCTTATGAATTTCACATATTTTATTATTTGTGGGTGAATACTGCGAAAGTATGCAGTAGTTTACATTGACAATATTGCTCTGCAGTGATTCAATGTACTTCAACTTATACTATATCATCGTGAGAATAACATTGAAGCAGTGCCAGCAGAAGTTGTATCTGTCCTTTACCACAGATTGACAAAGTTGATGAATTTGGGGGAGAACTGCCTGTCTTCTGAGTTGGTAAGCTGTGGAGGTTCTCCCTTCACCACCTGTGTCAACTGGTCAAACACACTGTTCCACTTTGGGTAGGGAAACCGCCCAGTCGCCAGCTCGTACTGTAAAACAAACCCCACAAAGACAACATGGTGAGTCTACAGTTACAATATACTATCTTGTCTTGTGGATTTAACATTCAGTGTATCTTCAAATAGCTATTTGAATGTTAAAGACAACGTGGACCAGAGGGTTGAGGACCCACCAGTGTTATCCCCAAACTCCATACGTCTGACCGGACGTCATAGCCTTGTCTGGAGGCACTTGGGTCTATTCTCTCAGGCTGTGGAAGAGACAAGGAAAACATGTTACAACTCATCATAGTGATATCATAGATGGGCCTTTAAAGAGAAAAACTAAAATGAAGAACAAACATTCAAATAAATGTTCAAAAATCCCCTTGGATTGATGAGGAATTGAAAAATTGTATGGTTGAGAGGGATGAGGCAAAAGGTATGGCAATTAAGTCTGGCAACCCAACTGACTGGCAAACGTACTGCAAATTAAGAAATCATGTGACTAAACTAGCTTGGGAGCTTGGCCCCAGTGATGTACTGGGCTGTTCGCACTACCCTCTGTAGTGCCTTGCGATCGGAGGCCGAGCAGTTGCCATACCAGGCAGATATGCAACCAGTCAGGATGCTCTCAATGGTGTAGCTGGAGAACCTTTTGAGGATCTGAGGACCCATACCAAATGTTTTCAGTCTCCACGACTGTCTTGGTGTGCTTGGACCATGTTAGTTTGTTGGTGATGTGGACACCAAGGAACTTGAAGCTCTCAACCTGCTACAATGCAGCCCCGTCAATGAGAATGGGGGTGTGCTCAGTCCTCTTTTTCCTGTAGTCCATAATCATCTCCTTTGTCTTGAATAGATTCACTGTCCAAATACATATGGTGAGGACTGTATTATTGAGTGCATTAATTATCATAGGCACTCAATTGTGTCTATTCAACAGAATACAACATACACCCAAGGGCTGACCCCATTTAGTCGATAGGCTGTTGGTCAACAGATGTTTTTAGTCGAGCAGGCACACCTGTCTGATTTGCGCTACTCTGAGTGGACTAATCCATTGAGGAGGACTCTAGGATGCCACGTTCCTATGAAAAGGGGAGTGTGACTAAGATCAGAGAGGAAGAGAGGCCCAATTCGGCGGAAATCTGTTTTTTTTGTGCTTTATCAGTATATATCCATAATCTTTACTAAGATGCACAAGGCACGTCTCTCGAGAATGCGCTCTTGCGCGTTCATTGTTTCATAACTTCATTGTGTTTACCCTAATTATTAGTGTATATCAATTCCCCATTACATATAAATCACCAGTAGTAGCCTACATTTACCATTAATTCCCATAATGTCTAATCTACAATGTTTGTTGGGTTACGGTAATTTCTGCTAATGCGCTCAATATATTATTAGTCGTTTACCGTTCCCATTGTCAGAGTGGACACATTTGCAGAGCTCACCACCTATGCTACGCGTGTGAGAAACAAGTTTTGGTTTATTTCATGCCATTTAAGAGTTGTCAATTTATTCATAGTTTTTTTGTTTTTTGTAGGCCTAGGTTACCTGGACTGCGGGCAAATGTAGGCCTATAAATGTGCCCATTTCAGATGTCTGATAGTATTTCTGATTGTCTGAATCCACCATCACTAATGAGCTGTGGAGCTTCTCAAAGTAATTTTTTCTTAACCTTAAACTGCACGTAAAGAGAGTCTGTTTTTAGAATCCATTGAACAATAGGTACTCAACATATTAGAACAGAAATCCAGCGCTCTCCCTTCCGATAACCACTTGGCATGAAAGGAAACAATGTAATGCTCTGATCCAGTGGAAACGTCATAAAATACCAGATTACTTATTTTCCCTTGCACAATTAGCCTACAGCTGTGTATGTCCCTGTCGTGGGAAACTGAGGGCCCAGAGTATTTGATGCAATGTTGCAAGTTGGCTAGCACGAGCTTAGGGTCGGACTGTTGATACGTTTCAAGTTTGGTTACGCGTGGCCTGTGCAACAATGTGAATTATAGGATATTTATTTTTAAATCAGGATATTGTTTACCTGCAGGCTGCAATGTTGTTATTTGTTGGTTTTATGTAGGCTATTCTTACATCATTGGTAATAGAAGTTATTTTAGATTTGTAGTATTGTTTTCATTTAGATAGAATGTAGATTTACCACATGACAAAGAGATTGAGATACAAAAACCATTATAAATTAAATGAAACTGTTCCACAAAAATGAGCATATGAAAATCATAACTGGCACGCAGATCGGTAGAAATGGTCAAATAAATTGGCACTCCAAATGGAAAAAGGCTGTCGGCCCCTGGTGTAGCCTATTACCAGCAACTTCAGGAGCATAACGCAGAATCCAGGAAAGCCAGCAGGGGGTAGACGAGCTTGATAACTGGCTCCCTCGAGTCGTGTGTGTGTGTGTTAATTATTTAAATCAAACTGTGCTTAAAGTACCAGACAAGCTCAATACACAGTTCATTTTAAAACACAGGGTGTGTATATGAAAAAAATATAAATGTAAAACATTTTAGACCAATAGAATGGTCGAAAGAAAAGACTACTCTGGGACAGCCCTAAGGAAAACCCTGTCCATGTCCTCATTGCCTGGTTCTACACGCCTTTCATAATAATCACCTCAGCCAGTTACTTCACGTATGACCTCACCTCCACACATATAAAACAAATTCAGTGGTTCCAAACAGTGCCCAGGTCATCAGAAGCAGACTTCTACCAGCCATGCTGCTGAGTGGAGGGAGCACCTCCTCTCCTCTGGCTCATTCATTCATGCACCAGAAATAGATGATGATGTCACCCATTCACAGCAGTGGGACAGAATTCCCTGACCGCAGCACTGATGTGTTTTATGGCATAGTGGCTACAGCATCAGCTCACCTCTGCCAAGACTAAAAAAGATCTGGCTGCCCAGCTTTCACCTAGGACACAGCTCACAGTTACTCAGACATGTTATTAACTCAAAACACAACTACTCAGACCTACTACACCGTGTATAAAACATTAAGAACACCTGCTCTTTCCTTGACAGACTGAACAGGTGAAAGCTATGACCCCTTATTGATGTCACTTGTTAAATCCACTTCAATCAGTGTAGATGAAGGGGAGGAGACAGGTTAAAGGATGTTTTAGCCTTGAGACAAGTGAGACATGGTTGGTGTATGTGTGCGATTCAGAGGGTGAATGGGCAAGACAACATATATTAAGTGCCTTTGAACAGGGTATGGTAGTAGTTGGCAGGTGCACCGGTGTGTCAAGAATTGCAACGCTGCTGGGTTTTTCCACACTCAACAGTTTCCTGTGTGTATCAAGAATGGTCCACCACCCAAAGGTCATCTAGCTTGACAACTGTGGGAAGCATTGGAGTCAACATGGGCCAGCCCACCATACCTGTGGGACACTTTCAGCACCTTGTAGAGTCCATGCCCTGATGAATTGAGGCTGTTATGAGGGCAAAAGGGGATGCAACTCAATATTAGGAATGTGTTCCTAATGTTTTGTACACTCAGTGTATATCAACTCAAAACGACACCGGTGCACATTTAATTTAGATGTGTAATTGCTTTCAAATACAAAAAGTATTTCCTAATTAAAATGAATGAACTGTGGATTAAAGAATGCTTCGGTACATAATGGTAGTAGCAAAATTAACCTGACACTACAGTGTGCAAAATAATTAGTGAGCATATTCCAACAAACATTTCAGACATGTGGCCACTTGCCAGCTAAATGAACTAAATCATAACAACCAGAGGGGAACAGAGCTAGACTGTCACCTGAACCAAATACCATGAACCAAATCTAACCTACTTAATTGTAGTGTAGTACATAATATTCCATTGAAGTGAAATCAATCCCTCTCTAATATCTAGACCAAACAGAGACAAATGGTGCTAAAGCAATTAGCAATGGGGTGGCCAAGAAGCACCTGGCAGGTCTGCAATATTTATATTTGAAAAAGGAAACTGGAGCCATGTGGGTTGGATTCCTGCACTGTGAGCTCACAGCTGTGGGAGCACCAACCCAAACAGCTTTATTCTGACAGACATGAATGAAGTAACCCAGCCCTTCCTCGGCCTTCTGATAGATGCGTGGCAGAGATATGGCAGAGGTGTGCCCTACGTCCTGATAGGGAGATGCCAAATTTAGAATGGAAACTGGAGGGGCCGTGGCTCCCTTCTCCCATCAGCAATACCACCTCCAGAAAATTAACCCTGTGATGACACGATGAGCTCATTCAACTGCACTGCCAGCAGTTTGGAAGACTACAACCATGTCACATACACACAGACAGCATGAGATTCCTCTGCAGCTAGTCCAAAAAAAGAACAAGACAACAAGCATCTGCAAGAACAGATATCAGTAGCAACCATAATATAATTACCAACGCTGCCATCAACAATAAGGAAAGGGGAATCAGAGAAGTGTAGGGGGCTGCCTTAAATTGGCATCCACTTCATCAGCGCCCGGGGAGCAATTGTTGTTAGGGGTTAACTGCCTTGCTCAAGTGGGAGAACGCCAGATTTTTCCACCTTGCCGGCTCAGAGATTTGAACCAGCGACCTTTCGGTTAATGGCCCAACAATCTTAACTACCTGCCTCCCCTCAATAACAACAAAACCACAGTCTCCTTACAACTGACGATCACCACCAAGTCACTAAGTACCAAAACAGTTGAATTCTTATCATGTGAAAGTGAAATGTATTCTTAGAAAGAGCCTTAGTTGTACATCTTCCACTTGCCTTGTCTTTCAGCCATTAATGAAACATTGCACCAAAATCCCCATACATCACTTACTGCCATGTACGGTCTGCACCCTGCATCTCTGGTTTTGGCAATGGAGTCCACCAGCTGCCCACTGATGCCAAAATCACAAAGCTTAATGTTGCCATTCCTGTCCAGGAGGATGTTGGATGGCTTGATGTCTGAGAGGAGAAACATATAGAAGACATGACAAAGCTAGGCTAAGAGTTCTGGGTAAAGGAAGTGACACTTCTGTTGTGGTACAGTAAATAGAGCATTGTGAGGTAATAACGGCAATTACACATCTCAAATGAGGAAATAAAGAACAAGGTCTCCATTTTGGAGTCGTCTTACCTCTGTGAATTATTTTCAAGTATTCTTTTAAGTGGTTAAGTGCTTTCACAGTCTGTAATGAAAACACATAAGCAACTAAATTAATATAGAGAAATATGTAACCTTCCTGTCAAATTAATCAGTGTAAATTATGTAAGGAGAAAATGCATGAAAACTTACAGCTAATGTTATTTTGCCTAATATTTCCTCTGGAATCACATCATCTAAAGCACAATATACATATTTGTAGAATTTGTCGAAGGAGGTAGACATAAGTTCCATACATATCCAACAGTCCCCCTGACAAAGAAAAGAATCGTAAGACATAACATTACCTCGTGAAGACAATACACTGCTTATTGCTAACTACACAGAACGATTGATTGACATCCAATGCATTTCCTATATAGAGAAATCAATCAACAAAACACAGAAGTGAAAAACTTGCATGGTCACCTCTCTGAAAAGAGCCCCGTAAAACTGAACTATGTAGAGACAGTCACTACTCCTCATGACCACATCCAGATCCATTAGCAGCTGCTTCTGTTCCTTCTCATCAACCGTTGACCTAATCCTCTGTGGGAGACACACATTGTAATCAGATGCATGTTGCTTTCAAATTGTGACCATGGTTGGAAGTCACAGGAGGTTGGTGGCACCGTAATTGGTGAGGACGGGCATGTGTTAAATGGCTAGAGTGGAATTAGTGGAAAGGTATCAACATCAAACACATGGTTTCCATTCGCTCTGTTCCAGCCATTATTACGAGCCTTCCTCCCCTTATCATGAGCAACATGTTACCATATCCTGCAATGGGAGTCAGTTACACTTTGGTGATTATGATGATTACTGAGTGTTCATTTCACAATATAGCCTAAGACTGATGAGCAGGCATAAATCTTGCCCTGAACACTTCCTGTAGTTTAGTCAATAAGAGGTCAGTAAGGGGCAGTCACCTTGACAGCCATTATCTGGTTGCTGGGCTTGTGCACCATCTTGTTGACAGAGCCGTAAGCGCCCCGCCCAATCTCCCCCAGGTCCTTGAGGTCCTCAGCCGTGAAGTCACAATCGCCACCGGCGGTCTTCAACTTCCCTGACGACTCGATACTATGCGTACGCAGCCTCTCTCTGGCCACAGAAATAGGTGGGAGACATAAGAAACACAATCTTAGTTGATGTTAATTTCACCTTAATCATATACTGAACAAAAATGTTAATGCAACATGAAACAATTTCAAAGATTTTGCTGTGTTACAGTTCGTATAAGGAAATCAGTCAGTTTAAATAAATTGGGCCCTAATCTATGGATTTCCTATAACTGGGCAGGGGTACAGCAATGGGTGGGCCTGGGAGGGCATAGGCTCCGACGATCCCACAGGTGAAAAAGCCGAATGTGGATGTCCTGGGCTTGCGTGGTTACACGTCTGCGGTTGTGAGGCCGTTTGGACGCACTGACTAAACATTTTTTTAAATGCCGTTGGAAGTGGCTTAGAGAAATAACTTTAAAATTATCTGGCAACAGCACTGGTGGACATTCCTGCAGTCAGCATGCCAATTGCATCCTGCCTCAAAACTTGAGACGTCTGTGGCATTGTGTTGTGTGACAAAACTGCACATTTTAGAGTGGCCTTTTATTGTCCACAGCACAAGGATCACCTGGGTAATGATCATAAATCATAAATCAGCTTTTTGATTTGCCACACCTGTCAGGTGGATGGATTATATCGACAAAGGCTAAAGTGCTCACTAACAGGGATGTAAACAAATGTGTGCACAGAATGAGAGAAATAAGCTTTTTGTGCGTGTGGAACATTTCTGGAATCTTATTTCAGCTCATGAAACATGATACGAACACTTGACATGTTGCGTTTATATTTTTGTTCAGTATACATACATACATACGTACGTGGGGCAAAAAAAGTATTTAGTCAGCCACCAATTGTGCAAGTTCTCCCACTTAAAAAGATGAGGCCTGTAATTTTCATCATAGGTACACTTCAACTATGACAGACAAAATGAGAAAAAAAAAATCCAGAAAAATCACATTTTTCTTATGAATTTATTTGCAAATTATGGTGGAAAATAAGTATTTGGTCAATAACAAAAGTTTATCTCAATACTTTGTTATATACCCTTTGTTGGCAATGACAGAGGTCAAACGTTTTCTGTAAGTCTTCACAAGGTTCACACACTGTTGCTGGTATTTTGGCCCATTCCTCCATGCAGATCTCCTCTAGAGCAGTGATGTTTTGGGGCTGTTGCTGGGTAACACGGACTTTCAACTCCTTCCAAAGATTTTCTATGGGGTTGAGATCTGGAGACTGGCTAGGCCACTCCAGGACCTTGAAATGCTTCTTATGAAGCCACTCCTTCGTTGCCCGGGCGGTGTGTTTGGGATCATTGTCATGCTGAAAGACCCAGCCACGTTTCATCTTAAATGGGGCGGCAGGGTTTGGGGCGGCAGGGTAGCCTAGTGGTTAGAGTGTTGGACAAGTAACTGGAAGGTTGCAAGTTCAAACCCCCGAGCTGACAAGGTACAAATATGTCGTTCTGCCCCTGAACAGGCAGTTAACCCACTGTTCCTAGGCCATCATTGAAAATAAGAATTTGTTCTTAACTGACTTGCCTAGTTAAATAAAGGTAAATAAATGCCCTTGCTGATGGAAGGAGGTTTTCACTCAAAATCTCACGATACATGGCCCCATTCATTCTTTCCTTTACACGGATCAGTCGTCCTGGTACCTTTGCAGAAAAACAGCCCCAAAGCATGATGTTTCCACCCCCATGCTTCACAGTAGGTATGGTGTTCTTTGGAAGCAACTCAGCATTCTTTGTCCTCCAAACACGACGAGTTTTTACCAAAAAGTTATATTTTGGTTTCATCTGACCATATGACATTCTCCCAATCTTCTTCTGGATCATCCAAATGCTCTCTAGCAAACTTCAGACAGGCCTGGACATGTACTGGCTTAAGCAGGGGGACACGTCTGGCACTGCAGGATTTAAGTCCCTGGCGGCGTAGTGTGTTACTGATGGTAGGCTTTGTTACTTTGGTCCCAGCTCTCTGCAGGTCATTCACTAGGTCCCCCCGTGTGGTTCTGGGATTTTTGCTCACCGTTCTTGTGATAATTTTGACCCCACGGGGTGAGATCTTGCGTGGAGCCCCAGATCAAGGGAGATTATCAGTGGTCTTGTATGTCTTCCATTTCCTAATAATTGCTCCCACAGTTGATTTCTTCAAACCAAGCTGCTTACCTATTGCAGATTCAGTCTCCCCAGCCTGGTGCAGGTCTACAATTTTGCTTCTGGTGTCCTTTGACAGCTCGTTGGTCTTGGCCATAGTGGAGTTTGGAGTGTGACTGTTTGAGGTTGTGGACAGGTGTCTTTTATACTGATAACAAGTTCAAACAGGAGCCATTAATACAGGTAACAAGTGGAGGACAGAGGAGCCTCTTAAAGAAGAAGTTACAGGTCTGTGAGAGCCAGAAATCTTGCTTGTTTGTAGGTGACCAAATACTTATTTTCCACCATAATTTGCAAATAAATTAATTACAAATCCTACAATGTGATTTTCTGGATTTTTTTTCTCATTTTGTCTGTCATAGTTGAAGTGTACCTATGATGAAAATTACAGGCCTCATCTTTTTAAGTGGAAGAACTTGCACAATTGGTGGCTGACTAAATACTTTTTTGTCCCACTGTATATGATACGGCACCTGAAAAAGGATGGTTAGTTGACATCAGTTTGTTCAGTTTGCATTATCCAGCATCAGTAATTTGCTTGTCCAGGGTAACTTAGCAGGCTCATGTTATCTTCAAATTACACAGCAAAGACACAGGGCTTATTCACATTCACTACAATGGTGTTGCCCAAACAGGTACTTGAGGCTACATTCAGTTACTCTCTGTTTTCCATGAGCAGGTGGAGATAGAAATACAACAACTGCTAATCATTCCAACCTCACTTAGCCTGTCTTTATTGTGACAGATTGCCTGGGTACCTATACAGTACTGAATGTTACATTGACAATGTGTGGCTTTGGAGATGAAGAGTCTCAACAGACTGTAGACTAGAGTGCAGAGTCATATAACAATTCATTATGCAGGAGTTTGCATTGTGGCTAATGCAAATTCCGCTCCACGTACATCTTCAGAAAACCACATCCATGCAAAGTTCGGAGGTCAACTTACATGTGGGGGTTCTGGAATGGGGGTCCTGCTGTACTCAGAGTGAATCTGGTCGTTGGTTTAATCGGGGGATTGGCAAAATTTAACTTCAGTGCTTTGCGTTTACCTGATAGGGGAGAGGCAGAGTTTATGTCAGATTGCACACAAGACATCTATGGCAGGTGTAGAGCCAAGAACCAGAAAACAACATTTACACACTCAAAAACAACATGAAAACAAACAGTTACCATACCACAGAATGAGAACCAGTAAAGCAATGGAGAGGTAAATTTAACAAGAGTATTCAAGTAAATTTACTGAAGTCATGCAATCCACATCTAGGGACAATGGATGTAAGAGTAATGACCTGCTTCTTACCAAAGGCATTCCTCTTTATATTTCTCTGTGAGAACATACATTTCTTCTATAGATGCTGATTTTTAGATTTTGGCTGATACTGAACTATATGGGATAGTCAACAAAACAGGTCTTGACCAAATTAAAATGAATCACGAGTAGGTCTAATAACAGGTTCTCAATCAAATATGTGTATGCTACAGCCTCAGTGGCCAGGAACAGAAACCCCCTGGAGGTATTTTTACAAGACATGTCCTGGTTGTACCAGTGACTCATTGCAGATGGTAGTTATATACTTTAACCAGTTCACTGAAGTTGATGCAGAGGCATACACTTCTCAGTAGACACCTGCTCTAAACCATAGCCTAGTACTAGATCACATCATATGGCTATTCAGGCTGGAGGCTTAGCTAAAATCCAACCCTCACCTACCATGTTTTAGTAGGTTTTGCGTGGTAATTTAAACAATGAGGGAATAGGTGAGAATTTAAATTAAAAACGGACCATTTCTTGCTTGATTTTTACATTTTTTATTTAGGCTACTACCCAGAGACTGTGAAACATGACAACATTGTGTAATGAGATTCTAACTCAACAAAAGCATTGTTCTGACAGAAAATATTTGAAAATACAAAATGTGACTTTTGGCTCATAACCATACACAAGAGTCAAATAGCCTACACTACAGACTAGAAAATCTTGCCAGAGGAGAAGGAGCTTCCCAAGTAGAACTGTTCTGAGTTCACCTTGAAATGAAGGATGCATTCTGTTCTCTCCACCCAAAACACCACAAGAATGTATGTACTCAAATTCCAATAAAATGGCACAAGCCATTGGAAATTACACTAGTGTCTCCATGTCTCAACAGGCAAGTGTTTAAGTACAGCTCATGCCAAAAATCACTTAAGTGTTCAAAAACAAAACAGCTGCAAACTGGTTTGTAAAACAATGTGGCAAAACCCCAAGCATTACTAGCTAGTTTTGCTTGTTAGTAGCAAGCTGACTAAAAATGCTAAAACTAAAAAAAGGTAGAGCTTCCATTACAATGTTTATTAAAAACACACCTAATAAATAAATACAAGCAAAGGACTACACTTCTGTCAAGATACATTTATTTTCCAACACAGTGCTATTTTGTGTTGAAGGCCGAACCAAACAGTGGTAAAGACCAGTTGAAAGCCAAAGTGTGAATCTATATACACCAATGCTAATGGAAGCTCTAAGCCCTAGGCTTGTGCCGATGATGGATGATCAGAATATAGATTGGAACGTCTTGGTAAATGAACATTATGAAACTAAATTGTTTGGTGATATCTAATAGTAAGGTAAAAACATACAGGATGGTTAACACCAACTGTTGTTGTTTTTTAAACTACAGAGAAGTTAAATCAATAAGACTCACAGTTGGACAAGTCTTTCTTTCACTTGCTTTGCATCAGTAAAATATTATGACCTAATGTCTTAAATAACAGACCAACATAAGCTGCACTCTAACTCTAGGATAATCAATGTTTAGCCTCAACTACTAGCCGTAACTATCAAAACCGGCACAAGCCTACTAGACCCCAACAACTCTTCACTTGGATTAGTTGAAAAAAGAGGACAGACTCCCCCATACCAGACCATCAGGCGGAAGCAAAGGGTTGAGAACTGTTGGTACTGTAGCAAAAGAGGTTTGGCTTACTTGGGGGAGCTCCAGACAGGTTTATCTGAAACCCTAGGAGGTGAGAAGAGAACATTTCTTTTTCATATTTCACCTGTATTTAGGCTACTGTTTGACCGATAAACAAAAAACAATCAAGTTCTATTAGGAAACGTGGTAAACAACAAACACTGTTCTTCTCAGCTTCAGTTCAGACCAGGGAACGATGCAGCACTGTTTCCCAACACCCGGCACCACCATGACTGACAACTATTTGAAGTATCTCAAATCAACTTTGATTTTGCTAAATGGGGCTTCATTACTGGAAAGTTCTATGAATCACATTTTGATACCAAGTGTGGACAACAACTACTACACACACTAAAACATGACCAACTAGCCCAATTGAAGAAATCCTGACCGGAAATATTTTATCTAGGCCTAACCTACATGCAATACTTAACTAAATAATTAGGGTACCAGCTGAAATTGCAGCAGTCTTGTTATCAATGTTGCATGCTAGAGTTAATAATCATAAATGTACTTAGTTTGAAGCAGGAAAAGCTCCTTTGTGTAAGCCCCCCAAATTATACAATTTGAACACAGAGACAACTGGCTGAATAGACACTGGTGCTAAGAAAGGCTTACTAAAAACATAGGTTTACAGCTCTTGCACTTGTCTTCTCTATGCTATAGATGGTACATTACCCAGACCCTATAGTATTCATGTTGTATGCACTTTTCCAAAAGAAACCAACCAATAACTGAAGAGTTAAAAACATATTTATTATTCAAATCTAGAAGACATTGTTTTGTTCTGTTTTTTGTTCACTGTAAAATGTAACACTGCACTTTGAAATGTCCCTGTAAACAAATGTGGCTATGGCCTCATGACATACTCAAATTATTTTCTTCTGAGTGAACTACTGAACTTTTATAACTTGGCCCCACGTCAGTGAACTGGTAAACGTTAAAGCTGAGCATTCCACCACACAGAAAACAGAAACATGTATTGCATATGGGGGGGGGGGGGGGATTAATCTACATGCACACATATATAGCCAGAAACAACCAAGATAACTTTGGTATGATTAAGGATTAGCTCAGGAAGATTCAGTGGAGCAAATTGGGGTAGACCTATAAAAATAACAACCTACAAATGATTTTTTTAAATGGAGTGGTGTGAGAGAAAATGAAATGCATCCACAAAATGATCCTGGCAGGGAGAGACAATGACAATTGAAGAAACTATTCTTGGGACAGCTCACCATCGATCAGCATCAAGTCATGAGGGTTATGGGAAGTTAGTAGAATTAAGGAAAGGGAAGAAAAATATCACAGAAATGTAGTTTCAATACTTTGACAGTGACAGAAGTGGACCATAACATATTTATTTAATTTACTACCTGTTAAATATCAGATTGAGAACGGCATGCAAAAGTATAGAACCAGATCCCCCAAAAAACTAACGAGCTACGACAGTTATTGTTAAAGCATCAACAAAAAATGTAAATATATTATCTTTATAAAATGTGTAATATTGACAGTAACGTTAGCTACCTGTTTCACTCTGACATCTCCAGCACGTGTTGGATTCTGTAAGTTAAAAAATATATAGTTTGTAAAAACATAGCTAGCTAATGATGCATTGGGTGGAAATTTAACAGATTTCTTCTGGTGGATGTAAATTAACGTTATTTGAAATCTAAGAGATTCTCATGCAACAGTTTCACTGTGCTAGCAATAACTGCATGGCCTAGGATACTTCGGGATTTTAGTAATAAATTAATAATAAAGCCCTTTATCCACTTCACAAGAGTCAGATCAAATAATGGATAACATTGTCTCTGCATCCAGTAGTTGAGGTAGTTTCGCAAACTAATGCTAACAAGAGTTAGTGCAATGACTGGAATTATATGGTAACTGCTACAGTAGCATGTTAGTAGATACAATGAATTTCCCCAAAACACATCCCAACATGATCTTGTTATTTTTAGAACTGCAACATATTGTAGTTAGCTAGTTAGAGGTAACCTGACATTGAAAGACAGTAAGCAACACATGACCAGATCCAGATAAAGCATGACAGGCCTTCTTATATTCTAGCTAGCTAACGTTATTTAGGCTAACTAGCAATGCCGCTTGTTAGCCAACCTTAGCTAACGTTACCCAGCAAGCGAGTTAACTTACTTACCAACTATTCACTAGTTAACGTAAGCTGTGGCTAACTAACGTTGTTTTTGGTGTTACTTATTTCTAACACACATTTTCAGAACCCGTTATTTGCTTAGAAGACAATGTTTTGGGTGTGAGGGCAACTGATTTTGACAGTAGCTAGCTAGCGTTAACTGTAGACACCAAGCTAACTAACTAACAAACTAGTAATAGTGTGTGAATACAACTGAGGCAAGTTGTTAGTAAGTAGATAGCTAGCCAATATAGGTAGCTAGTTCGTTAGCATAGTCATTAGGTTACTCCCGTTAACACCACTCACAAACAAATATCTAGTTTTAACAAGCTGGTATTTTACAATCCTTACCTTGCATACTGCTCATTGTTGTTATGTGTTGCGACTGGGATTGATGGTGATGTGAGCCTGTAGATCCTGCGTTATTGCTGTTGTGGCTGGTAGATGTTGTTGAGTTGTTGGGGCTGGGTGTCGCCATTGTGTGTTTGAATTCCATCAGCAGCACTAGGCTGCAATGCAGAGAGCAACTTCACCCTAACAAAACAAGACTGGAGAATAATCAAACTGGCTAGACTTCTTCGACTCAAATGTGGTTGTAGAGAGCGCTACCGAACAAGACTGTAACTACCAACAAACAGTAAGAAATCGGGACAGTGTTTGACAGTCCAGTAACCCCCTTTCCACATAGAGTCGAGACCGAAGATGGTGGATAAATAAAGATTATTCAGTCAGGCCTTTTACGATTGAAAAAAGGTCAGTTCCGGCTTACTTAACTGGGTGTGTCTCCCATAGACACAAATGCAATAGCAGCTTGTCTGGTCTACCTAGTTTAATTGAACAAGAAAAAAACAGTGAGTGGGGTGTCTCGCTTCCTCTTCTGTCTCTGGTGGAGACTCAGTCAGCTGACCAAATGTCACTTGCGAACGTGAACACCCACAGCTTCCAACGCTGCTGTGTTTGTGGGCCGAGTTCGAGGAACACAAATCTAGGCTCAGATAACCATACCGCCTGCGTTAACCTTAAGCACTATGGGGAAGACAAATATCTGATCGTGTATCAGTGGGTAGGGGCGATTTCTAGCCTAATTGTATTAGACTATGAATTACCATACAGTTAACAGTAAAATGTCAGTTTACGTACATTTAAAGTATGTGTAATACTGTCCAGAATTGTTTTTATTTTAAAGTAGCCAAATCAGTATTTAATGTAACAGTAACACATATGTAACGTTTAATCGTTTTCCTTATTCATATATATTCAGAAAGCACTTTTCATGAAAAAAAGATACAAAACAACGAGTCTTGGCGACTTTGCTATAGTGCCTATAAATGTTCACTTGTCGAAACTTCAAAAACAAAACAAAAATACGGATACGCAAAGTCCAGGAGGAAAATTTGCTGTCGAATGGCTGATTACGAGAAACTGGTTCTGTAGTTATAGACCGTGACAATGAACGAACCTAGTGAAGTTAGGTGCACAAAAACTAACTTTTCTCTGATCATTTGGAGACTTTGCAATGTATGCATGTCATTGTTCTCTGCCTATTTTTCCTATTAAATAACATTTCCATTTTAACATTTTTGGCCATTGACTGTTTAGTATCATGAGTGTAGTTAAAGCTAGAAATATATATGCATGAGCCTGCACTGCACCCTGAATGTTTAAATTTTTCAGAGACACTACTTTGGAGGAGAATTGCTAAACTTCATATGCTTATTTCGACTGCTGTTGTTTCCATGATGGGATGGACTCTGTATAAAGAGCGCATCATAAATATCTTCCAGCAAGAGGAGGGAAGGTATAGTCTCACAGTCAACATATTTTTCTGTTTAGATGAGCATTGTGTACAATAATTATTTTTGGTCACACCTGTTTCTCTCTATCCCCAGGGAATTATCTGGTCTCATGTTGATACTTGTCTGGCTTCTCCTGTGTCAACACTCTGGAAGGTAAGGACTTTCAACATAGATTTGGACCATATCCCTACATGCAATACTTTATTTAAAAAAGACTCAAACTCAGTACATCACTGATATGTGTACTGTCGTAACTCTTTTCTATTAGTTCTATTGGGGCTCTCAGACTGTCTGTTGCTGTTGCCATCCCAATCTTCCCCTTTGTGGCCTGGCTGTACTACTACATTAACAAGGAGCTGAGGACCAGCTGGCCCCCGCATTGTAAAACTGCACTGTAGATATCCATTCATTAAGATAGTCCAGTGACGAGTGAGCAACATATCTGCGGGATGGAACATTTACAAGAGGATATGACCTAGCTACAGAGGCAGTATGGAAATCATGAATGGTTTAAAAAGACGCATGTAAAAAACACCCCTGCTAAACCATACATCTAAATAAGTGACAATGTCATAAATTAGAATGTATATGATTGATACATTTTCCTTTTTTTTACTGGAATCATAATGAATATTTTTGTTGTTGTAGGCAACCCATTGCACTTGTGGTGATATCTGGTGTAATCACAATCAAATAAAGCAATTTAATAACAAATATAAATGACTTTTTATTATTATTTTTGCATCAGAAATCGAAATTGAAAGAAATGCATGTACTGTAGCCTACTCAAGGCTCCAAATAATTAGGTATTATTATTTAGCACAACTGCGCCTCGATAGCTACAGGATATGTGCTTTAAAAGTAATGTAGGCTATATCTAAATCAAACTAATTTTGTGTTTGGTGCGCCTAACTTGTTAAAGTTGGCAGCAGAAGTAGGCTACTGCCAATGAAAAGTCAATTGTCTGTACTGTGTTTTACAATAGCTAGATGTCAGTAGCCCCCAGAGAACCCAGTACAAAAAAAGGACTTCAGGTGCGTAATTTCCGGTTCTAACAGACAAAAATAACTGTGTTCGCCGGCAGGGTCAGCTTAAAAGGTGTATATTGCGAGCCACTCGGTCAATGAGAATCGTTGTTAAAGGTATACTGATCCAAGATCAGGAATTTGAATGCGTTTTTACTTTCATGATTCACGTTGTGTAAAATTCTGCCACCACTTCCGCATTGAGATCTTGACAAACTAGCTCAACATCATGGCAGTGGGCCTAATATCGTATCAGACTTTGAGTTGTCGACTGTTAAACCGTATGATTTCGCACCAAAGCGTGAGCACAATCTGCAGCTTTACACGCGCTTTATCGAGAAAGACTCCGTACACCGATCTCTCACCACGGACAGTCCACCGTCTGGTAGGTCATACATGGCTTACAACACTCAGACTAGGATCAAATGTGTTCACCGTTTGAAGCGCGGAATGACTAACAGCTTGAAGACAGATATCCTTGTACCTATCTACCATGTTAACATATTGTGTGCACTGCACAGGTAAATCTATGCGGGAGTTTGACGTGCCGGACATCACAGTGGTTGTCCTTTTACGACTCAAGATCATTCTCGTCTTTACCTCCACCACCCCCTTCTGGTGATAAAACCAAAAAGACAGGGGTATGTAAACGTATCAATTCATTTCTGAGTGATATGTAAACAACTGTGGCTGGGCACCTGACAACCTGGTTTTAATGTCTATGGATAAAATAAAGCACCGTGCCTTTTGCTTTGTCTTTAACCTTGTGCTTGCCTGCCTCCATTCATCTATCCTCTGCAGCCAGTGACTTGGAAATCATTAGCAATAACATTTGCATTCGGGGGTGTTCTCCTTGCCGGAATGAAATATTTCAAGAAGGAAAAAGAAGAATGTAAGGACATTTCACCTCTTGGCATACTCACCATCATGCAGTAGGCTATATCCATCAGTGGATTTACACACATTAATTTATGTTCCGAACTGAACTTCTCCTGGAGTTAATCGTCAGTTTCTGTACATGTTGGTAACAATCTGTTTTCCATTATGTTGTCTTTTTTACACATGCACTGCAGTGATTGAAAGAGAAAGGACAAAGTCAATGGGGAAACCAGCACTTGGGGGTCCATTCTCTCTTGTGGATCAGAATAATAAACCCTGTAAAAGTGAGGATTTCCTCAGCCAGTGGGTCCTTATCTACTTTGGGTTTACACACTGCCCTGACATCTGTCCTGATGAAATCGAGAAAATGATTGAGGTGGTTGATGAAATAGGTAAAGTCTTTTTATTTTAATCATCTCTTTATGATGCATCATATTATTTATTAATGTCATGGCAATTAGATGGTTGTGAGTAGCCAGTCAGTCACTCATATCATGTTGTCACAAAGCATAATGTTAATGCTACAACTCTGGGATGTACAGGAGATTTGTTGTGATCAACATCATCTCTTTCCATGTTTCCCAGACAGGATACAGTCTCTTCCAAACCTGACCCCCATCCTCATCACCATTGATCCTGACAGGGACACACCTGAGGCCATGGGGACATATGTGAAAGGTAAAGAGAACAAGCCATTAACTACTGTAGCTTCCATGTTATGGTAAAAGGGGGGCTTAGACTCACATTGGTGGAACAATAACATTCCCCCTCTGTCCTCTATCCCCAGAGTTCTCCCCTAAGCTCATTGGCCTGACTGGGACAATGGCCCAAATTGACCAGGTCTCTCGAGCCTACAGAGTCTACTACAGCCAGGGACCAAAGGATGAAGACAACGACTACATTGTGAGTTCATCGTCTGATCCTGCCCTTATTCAGAACTCTCATTTATTCATTGTAAAGTAGATATTCCCACTTTTCCCAGCTGAATTGATATCTAAATGAAACCTCCTTTATTCTTGACTGCAGGTCGATCACACAATCATCATGTACCTGGTTGGTCCGGACGGAGAGTTCAAAGAGTATTTTGGACAGAACAAGAGGAGCGCTGAGATCTCCTCTTCCATTGCATCACACATGAGGAAGTACAAGAAGGGGAATTAAGAGGTGAGATGAAGGAGAACTGGTCAAGTGCACTGTCTGTGTCTGGGAACACATCTTATGTGCCTCTCTCACAGCCTTCAGAGACCGTCAGCAGCCTCTGGCCCAGCAGCCTCTGGCCAGCAGCCTCTGGCCCAGCAGCCTCTGGCCCAGCAGCCTCTGGCCCAGCAGGACTGAATGCTGCCATGTTATGTCAATGACATGGAATATTTATTTGCATTACAGATTTTCATTGAATTCAGATGTCTACGACTTACCATTTCCTTGTTGCGGTTCACCATTTAATATGGTCTCTAATATCATATTTAAGTCTAAGATGGTTTAAAGTGATTGTTTGCAAATGGGTGTGGACAACACTTAAGTGTTTACTTTTTCTGCTTTGCCCATTATTTAAATCGATGTGAAATACAATTGTTTCGATGTAAAAATATGAGAGCCAAAAAGAAATACTTGATTTTAAGTACCTAAAGAAATGTAACTACCATAAAATGTAGGGGGGAAGTATTCCCTGGAAATCAATACTGAAGAACTAAAGGTTTCCAGTGTTTACCCTTGGACACTCCTAATGGAAAAAAACATGAGTCGTTGTGCAGTTACAGTTCGGCTTTACTTCCTTTACACTAATTCTTCTGTTAAGTCTGGCCCAATACCTGGACTCGTCTCAGTGACACCAGAAACATTTATGCACTGTAATAACTCTTTGGTTACTCGATTTGTACTATTCATAAATCAGTCATATTTCAACTGAATTTCCAAAATAAGGTTTAATTTATTAAACTTGGATTTACTGTTATGTCTGTCTGTCTTATTATTATTTATGTTTTACTGCCCTTGTAGTCGTAGGCTACCATGCAGGTTATCAGGGCTTCACTTTGTGCAACCATATTGTAGACTAGCCTGTTCCTAGTGGCAAACACGTGCTGGTCAGAGTTTAAGGTTGTTCGTATTAGTTGTCAAGAGTACTGTCCTAGATAATTCATTTAACAGCTTGATTTGTAATCATGTTGCTATTGATATGACAGCCAGGCCAGTGTCTTGACTGGGCGCATTGTTCTGCAAATAAATGGTAATCACCGGAGCCTCTATTTCTGGTTATAGCCATAGATGCATGATTGGCTCATAATAACATATACTTTTTGTTGAAGTTACACACACACACACACACACACATTTATTTGTGTTTTATAATACATACAAATTATTTCTCAATATCCTTGCAAACTGAATATGCAGCCGATGACTGTATTTTAGGCAAGAACCTGTTGAGTTCCTCCTTGTTAACCTGAACTAGGGAGAGCACAGCAGTTGTTCAGCACTCTTTGGCAAAGCACTCCACTCATTCCTGGCTGGTTGGTGGTTTGTGATGACTGGGAAGAATACTCTTCTAGATGAGAAGAGGTCACCTTTCAGCTCTCAAAGTATCAAATCATCCTTTATGAGAATTTTAAATTGTATGCTCATGAATTCCCCCACTGAACCATTCCATATCTTGATTTGTTGTGTCCAACCTACAGTAAATGCCTGTCTCTTTGCAAAATTGGACAGGAGTCCCTTGTGCCTTATTCAATATACACTGTTGCCCTGGAGAGTTAAGTTTGATGATACGATCAGTGTCTGTCCCTGTGGATGTCTTGTCTGAGACAGTCCCCCTAAAACTGGGTGTTCTTTCAGACTAGAAGTGGTTATCAGCAGCTTTATTTTGTGGTCTCCTGTCCGTTGACCCTCTAATTTAAGGCAGATATACCCGTCCTCAGATCTATTTTCCACCAGGGGCAGGCATCAGTCTGCCTCGGACAGAACCAACCGACGGGGAATGTCTCCTTACTTCCTCTCGTTCGCACTGTGACTTCAAATTCCCACAATCTCGCAGTGTCCTTGACACAGTCAATGTACATACTTTACTATAAAGTGGAGGTCAGCATAGCCAGTGCCTACTGCCTGCCCATGACCAATTATACCCACAACCGTTGCCAGCCCTTCAAATGACATTCATGGGATATTAAATCACCAATTAGGTTGGCTTTGATGCAGTGTCAGTTTGTCATAGTTTATGAAAATGAATGGCCCACACACCGTACAACTCTACTGACTCTTTCCTTGGAGACAGTTCACACATTCATTTGACGTTTTACAGATAAATGTTCTTTGTAACATGTTTATAGGGTAGAATAGGATCATGCATAGAGTGTAAGTCTAAAGAAATTGTTTAGCATTGTGCGCAGCTGAGTTAATCAATAGATATAAAGGAAATTGAAAGAAAGAATGCAGGCGTTGGAGTTCTATTGTCGACTGCATGTGACATCACATGAGTTTTAGAGGGAGCTGTGGAGGGTCATGATTATGACCACAGCACTTCTATGCCAGTCAGTTTACATTCTAACTGACGCGTGGTTAGGAGCTTGTCCAATGGAGTGCATGATCTCAGACAAACAGTCTAAACTAAACTACCTGATGATGAGGCAGCATCTGTCTAGTCCACAGGTGCCAAACTCATTCCACGGAGGGCCGGGTGTCTGTGGCTTTTCACTCTTTCCTTGTAGTTGATCAATGAATTAAGGTCACGAATTAGTTAGGATGTCCCCATACCTGGTTGTCTAGGTCTTAATTGAAAGGAAAAACCAAAAGCCTTGGCCCTCCATGGAATGAGTTTGACACCCCTGATCTAGTCTCTAAATGGGATGTTTTGTCACTGTAAAGTGTGCCGGTATAGTCAGTCTTCTGATTCAGAGGTAAACAAAACACAGACCCTGCTCAACTGTGCTAGCTCTGGTCCAGGGCGTTACTGACCGTTCCTTTACTAATGTGCACTAACACCTTGGACCAGAGATAATTTTGTGCTCAAAATGTACAACAGTATATCTGTCAATTTTGTTTTCAAAATAAGTTTGAATTTGAATCAGTAAAATGTTTATTTCATAGAATTTAGAATTGCTCTTGCACACTGCCACACGCAGGAATAAACGGAACATAAACCAATTGAAAACATCTACAGCACTCTGAATGCATTGTATTGTTTGTCATTGCATTCTTGAAATGCCACCTGTATATGCATAAACGGAGGCCTGGATTTTTTTGAAGCCATGGTGAGGCACGGGCTGCTTTTGTATGAGATATATTCAGGTCGTCTGTAAAGCGTTTTACTACATGCAACATCATCACATTTGGAAGCAGCTTAGATGTTTGTATTGTCAGACTTCTTGTATTTCTTCAGCGTGCTTCATTATAGAGTCGACAAAGGCCTCTGGTATTCAGTTTAGTAGATCATTTTTGTTCAGATCATTTTTGTTCATTCCTGTGTCAAATATGCTGTGTCAGTATGTTTCATTTTTATTGCACATTTATGTATTGGTCACTGTGACTCAATCCAATCTCATATAGCAACATTACCTCAGTTTAGCATTAGGTCAATTGAAAGCAAAACTGAAAAGGTTTTTGATAACATCTCTTCGTCTCAGGTCTTTGAATGACAATGGAATACACGCAGACGGACTTGTCTCTGTCTGTCTGGAACATGCTAACTGCCACCTGTCAACCCCAGCCCGTATCGGGCCATGCCCTCCCAGTGAGCCCTAAATGACCGTGATCCCAGTCGCCCAATGCCAGAATCTGAGCAATGCCCTAACAAACCTAATCTTCCCTGATCCCAGAAAATGAGGAATGTCGTATCTGAACCCAAGCCCTCTAAACTGCCATCCTTATCCATCATTGCTTTTTAATGGACAGGCTGCAGGGTTACAATTGAAAACATTTAAATGTGACACAATACAGCTATAGATAGACAGTTGAAAATACAAAATGGACATACTTTACTTTTCCATGGTGGCATATGAGCCAGATTAGATTTTTATACAAATACAGAGAAGCTGTCAAGCAAATAGAAAAAAAACAAGCCATCCCTTATAAAAATTATTGTTAGTGCGATGACAGCAGGGCATTGGAGGTATGTCTTTGGCGTACTGTTGAGACAGCAAACATTTAACAAAAATAGAGGTTGCATCCATAGAGAGAGAGCATCCATACAGTCTTTGTCACTTTTCTGAAACTCCAGGGGTTGTCCTACTGTGATCATTGATTTTGTAACTGCAACACTCAGGTAAGAATAGACCAAATCATATACTTAGGCCTTTGATGTTTATTGGATCTTCTCAAGGAATATAGACTGCCTCGTACCTCCGCAAGCCGGAGCGGGAGAGGATTGCGGCACAGGTCAAGACATTTGATGCCAAAACGGCCTGCTTTGTGGCAGATCTAAAGATGGAGTATGTGAAAGGCAAAATCAAGAGCCAAGACATCTCCAAGGTCATAGTGGAGACTGAGGATGGGAGGGTGAGTACATATCAAATGGTCTAGAACATCTGACCATATAGCTATGTTCTAACCCACTGGGCACAGACGTCAGTTTAACGTCTAGTTTTCATTTACATTTGGTTGAGTTGTCAGCTAACATGAATTCAAAGTGATGTCAACAAAACATTCCACCATGGTTAACAGTTGGGTTAAGAGAAGACAATATTCACTTACGTTGATGATTTGGTCTATTTCAAATCCAATCAGTTTTCCACATTGATTCAACGTCATCACATACAATTTTTGTTGTTGAAATGACGTGGAAACAACATTCAACCAGTGTTTGCCCAGTGGGAAAGCATGATATATTTAACTTACTATGTGAGAGTGACTGAAATTCAGAGTACATGTCATTTCATCAAAAAGTTAATTATGCCACCGTGGAATGATTTCGATGCAGTTTCATCCAGTTGTTATTCTAGAATGCAACTGGTTTGTTATTTGAATGGAAACTTGCCTCCCCTAACTGCCCTCCTCTTTATTTGATCATGTTGCAGGTTGTCACAGTGAATCCGGATGACATCAGCCCTATGAACCCTCTTAAATTTGCCAAGATCGAGGACATGGCCACGTTGACCCATCTCCATGAGCCAGCCGTGCTGTACAACCTCAAAGAGCACTACGCTGCCTGGATGATCTATGTAAGCAGACACAGATCAGATTACATTTCAACTCAGTCAAACGTACATCTTCTAATTGCATTGTCAATCAAACATCTACCAACTAGTTTAATGGGTTCAATCAGATCAAGTCATGAATGACATAACCTGAGTTGTTCCCCTATTGCAGACCTACTCTGGGCTGTTCTGTGTGAATGTGAACCCCTATAAGTGGCTCCCGGTCTACAACCCAGAGAAGGTGGCTGGCTATCGGTGCAAGAAGCGCAAGGAGGTCCCACCCCACATTTTCTCCATCTCTGATAATGCCTATCAGTTTATGCTAACAGGTATAATCTTCATTTCATGATGTATCATATTGTGGCAATTTTATCCAGTGGTGTAAAGTTCTTAAGTAAAAATACTTGAAAGTACTACTTAAGTAGTTTTTTGGGGTGTACTTTACTATTTCTATTTTTGACAACTTCTACTTTTACTCCACTACATTCCTAAAGAAAATAATGTACTTTCTATTCCATACATTTGCCCTAACACCCAAAAGTACTTGTTACATTTTGAATGCTTAGTAGGAAATGAAAATGGTATAATTCACTCACTTAAAGAGAAAATCCCTAGTCATCCCTACTGCATCTGATATGGCGGACTCACTAAACACAAATGCTTTGTTTGTAAATTATTTCTGGCTATCCATACATTTTAAAAACAAGAAAATCGTGCCGTCTGGTTTTCTTGATATAAGGAATTTGAAATTATTTATACTTTTGATACTTAAGTATATTTTAGCAATTACTTTTACTTTTGATACTTAAGTATATTTTAAAAAACAAAATACTTTTGGACTTTTACTCAAGTAGATTTTGCTGGGTGACTTTCGCTTTTACTTGAGTCATTTTCTATTAAGGTATCTTTACTTTTACTCGAGTATGAAAATGGGGTAGTTTTTCCACCACTGATTTTATCTTTCAACAGATCGTGAAAACCAGTCCATCCTTATCGCGTATGTACTGTTGCACATGCGGTTACTAATTGTCTGCCTCTGTAAAGAACTAGATTTACTATGAAAGTTTACATTATTACACTCAATTGTGTTGTTCAATCTTGATTTTGACAGTGGGGAATCTGGTGCAGGGAAGACTGTAAACACCAAGTGAGTCATCCAGTATTTTGCCACAATCGCAATGGCTGGAGGAAGTGATAAGAAGAAGGAAATCAATGGAAAAATTCAGGTTCTATCCATACTCATGTTACATTAACATAAGATGTATATAGTTCCCTCTTGCATTTTCTGTTGCAAAAGTAATTTCTATTTCATTTACTGTAAAGTGTATTTACTCATACTTGCCAACACTTTTATTCTCAAAGGGAACCCTGGAGGATCAAATCATCCAGGCCAGCCCTCTGCTGGAGGCTTTTGGGAATGCCAAGACAGTGAGGAACGACAACTCCTCTCGCTTTGTGAGTGTGTTTGATCAACATACAGTATGAGCATATAGGGTTAACATATAGCCAGGCATGCATTCATAAACCAGTCACCTTAGCTGAAATGTGACAATTTAAAAACAATTTAATATTTGGAAAACATACAGGGAAAATTCATCCGCATCCACTTTGGAACAAACGGGAAGCTGTCCTCAGTTGATATTGAGACTTGTGAGTTTGCTTGCCTATTTTCTTTGCAAATACAAGGCCATTGCTCTGGATTGGAACAAGATGTCCCTTGATTTCTATGATTTCCTACTTTAGACCTATTGGAAAAACCAGGGTAACGTTTCGGCTCCTAGCAGAAAGGAGTTATCATGTCCAATAAGAAGCCTGAGTTAATTGGCAAGTTGAGTAATTCTAGCTGGTGGATCTATGTAAAGCCATACACAGTAATTGTAGTTTTGGACTGCAAGGTTATTGGTTACTTTAAGTGGACAATCTGTGATTGCTACATCCATTTGTGTACTTTTAAATTAATGATATATACCCATTGATTCTTGAAGAATAAATGCCTCATGAGCTAGGTCAACTGTCGTTCCCCATCAGAACCCAAAATATAAGATTGTTTACGAACAATAGAGTAAAACAATGTAATTGTAAATAAAAAACTGTATAGCCAAGTCAGTCCCCACATCCATAGCTCTCTCCATGAATTTGAGAGTGGTTATATTTCCCCAGCCCCATCCCTCAACTGTTTACCAAAAACAGTGGTAGGTTAACCACTTTGTTGTTTGAATTGCAGATTGACCCTTTAAACGTTTTGCATCTAAAAAGAGGGCTGGAATATGCAATCTGGAAAATGTGCTGTGTACTGTAAATTCAGCCTCCAACACCAATAAAACCCCTAATGGTAAATATACACCTTCTCTATCATGTTGACCAGAGATGCTGCTCATCACCACCAACCCATATGACTACCCTTTCATCAGTCAGGGGGAAATAACGGTGCAAAGCATCAATGACACAGAAGAGCTCATGGCCACAGATGTTAGTCCACCTATACCTTATATCCATATCTTTATATTACCCACACAGCTTGGAAAATAACTACATTGAAAACATAATAGAAAGCCCTCAACTGTACTGTATAAGATTGTCTTCGGGACTGATTAAATGTTTCTATGTGTTTGACTGAGCTCCAATATCTGTCCCAATAGAGTGCCATTGATATCCTAGGCTTCAATGCAGAGGAGAAACTTGGGATCTACAAACTGACTGGTGCTGTGATGCATCATGGGAACATGACGTTCAAGCAGAAGCAGCGTGAGGAACAGGCAGAGCCTGATGGCACTGAGTGTCAGCAGTCTTTGATTTTGACTTATTTAGAAATTCGAATTAAATCTTCACTTATTCACAGCCAGAATCCACTCATATTTTTTGTCTCGTGTATCCAATAATGGCTGACAAAGTCACCTACCTCATGGGCCTGAACTCTGCTGATTTACTGAAGGCTGTGTGCTATCCCAGAGTGAAGGTCGGGAATGAATATGTCACCAAAGGACAGACAGTTCAACAGGTATGACAACTACATTGAAGTGTGTACAGACATGAATGACCCTCACCCAACTCTCACAAATTTGTATTGTTTTGTCTCATTTGCAGGTGAATAACTCCATGGGTGTCCTGTCTAAGGCAGTGTATGATAAACTGTTCTTGTGGATGGTGACCAGAATAAACCAGCAGCTAGACACCAAATTGCCCAGACAGCATTTTATTGGCGTTCTGGACATAGCAGGCTTTGAGATCTTTGAGGTATGAGTGGACTCCTCATTTGAAACACTTTTACGACAACATAATAATTGATTGTATGTTATTTAATTCTATTTTGTAAACCATGTAGATGAACAGCCTGGAACAGCTCTGCATCAACTTCACTAATGAGAAACTGAAATCGTTTTTCAATCACCACATGTTTGTGTTGGAACAAGAGGAATACAAGAAGGAAGGAATAGACTGGGAGTTCAGTGACTTTGGTATGGACTTGGCTGCCTGCATTGAGTTTATTGAGAAGGTATTGTGACCTTTTCAGCCTTTCTTTAAGTCACTCTTTACAGTCTAACTGTTAATGGATTCAATAAGTTAGGATCAACAGGACAGAGTTGAAAAACATCTGTTTATTGACAGTAATTCAAAAGGTTACAAGCAAAATATTGAAATTTAGTAGACAGACATGATCAAAACAATGAACCTTGGTTCTTCTAAACCCGTTACACTAAATCTTCCACAGCCAATGGGTTTTTTCTCCATCCTTGAAGAAGAATGCATGTTTCCAAAGGCAACAGACTGCTCCTTCAAGAACAAACTCTACGACCAGCATCTTGGAAAGAACAGCAACTTCCAGAAGCCCAAGTCTGCCAAAGCCAAGGCAGAGGCCCACTTCACCCTGGTGCACTACGCTGGCACTGTGGACTACAACATCGGTGGCTGGCTGGAGAAGAACAAGGACCCACTGAATGACACTGTGGTACAACTGTACCAAAAAGCTGCCCTGAAACTATTGTCTCAGTTGTTTGCAACGTTTGTCTTAGTTGATGGTGAGTTTACATCAGCATTATAAGACATCAGTGAAAAATGACCTTGAGTTGAAATATAATTGTTTTATGCCTCTCTTTCTGTAGCTGATAGAAACCAAAGAGGAACAAAAAAGAAGGGGTCCTCTTTCCAGACTGTCTCTGCACTTTTCAGGGTAAAACTGTTTCCTCCTACTCCTATGAACACGTATATCCATCTAATGATCGTATGTAGACTTCAGAACCATTCCATGCACAATTCAGTGAGCATTGATTTGCTTGTTCATTATTTTTGATCATTTCATAACCTTCTCTCAGGAAAATCTCAACAAGCTTATGTCTAACCTGAGGTCCACACATCCCCATTTTGTGAGATGCATCATCCCAAACAAGACCAAAACACCAGGTATGTAAAGGTTTGAAACATGTAATGTGGGTTGTTTGCTCTCAAGGCTGCCTGACCTGACAGAATTCTGCCTTTCCATGTAGGGTCAATGGAACACTTCCTTGTTTTGCATCAGCTGCGCTGTAACGGTGTGCTGATGCAGAGGAGAGATGTGAGGGGTTGCTCAAGAGCAAGATCCATCTAGAGGCAAAAACCAAGGAGGTCTCTGAAAGAATTGAGTAAGAGGAGGAGATCAATGCAGAGGTCACTGCCAGGAAGAGAAAACTGGAGGATGAGTGCTACGATCTCAAAAGGGATATATACGACCTGGAGCTCACTATTGCCGAGGTTGAGAAGGAGAAATATGCCACAGAAAATACGGTCAGGGCATCTGATAAGCACATCAGCTCATGACTTTAAATCTCATAACCACAGTGAATGCAGGGTAACTGTGTGCATTTTTTAACACAGGTGAAACATTTGACAGAAGAGTTGACCACATTAGAAGAACATGTTCTGAAGTCTTCAAAGGAGATCAAGGCATTGCAAGAGGTGCACCAGCAGACCCTGGATGATATCCAGGCAGATGAGGACACAGTCAACACTCTGACTAAGACAAAGGTCAAGCTGGAGCAACAGGTTGATAATGTAAGCATCAAGTGACGTATTCTTTCAAGATTTCGATTGTTCTGGACTATGGTCTCCTTCCAGCTTGAGGGATCTCTAGAGCAGGAGAAGAAGGTGCATGCGGATTTGGAAAGAGCCAAAAGAAAACTTGAGGGAGATCTCAAGCTGTCCCAGGAAAATGTTATGGACCTGGAGAATGAAAGACAACAAATGGATGAAAGATTTAAAAAGTAAGTTAGAAATTATCATTGAGTTTATGGAGATTAAAACCTCTTGATTCACATTTTGATAGAGCAACAGTTGAAAGTGATAGAAGCAGCACAAACAATGGAGCATCAACTCATTTCCATTCAATGAATTCTCAAATGTTTTCAGGAAGGATTTAGAGTTCAGTTACCTGCAAGGTAAAATTGAGGATGAACAAATATTGAGCTCTCAACCTCAGAAGAAAATAAAGGAGTTTCAGGTATGTAGTTTGTGAAAATAAATTAAATGCATACATTGTAACGTTTGCCAAAATGTGGACGAAATCATTTTCTTTACCACAGACTCGCATTGAGGAACTCGACGAGGAAATCGAAGCTGAGCGCTCTGCTCGGGCCAAGATAGAGAAGCAGAGGTCTGATCTCTCCAGGGAACTTGAGGAGATCAGTCAGAGACTGGAAGAAGCTGGTGGAGCCACTGCTTCCCAAATTGATGCAAACAAGAAGCGCGGAAGTGAGTTTCAGAGGCTGCGTCGTGATCTCGAACCCTGCAGAATGAGTCAATCACTGCTGCTCTCCGCAAGAAGCAGGCAAACAGCGTGGCAGAACTGGGAGAACAAATGGACAACCTCCAGAGAGTTAAGCAGAAACTGGAGAAGGAGAAAAGTGAATATAAGATGGAAATTGATGACTTGGCCTGCAACGTGGAAGTGTTCTCAACAGCAAGGTAGGTTAATCAGATGTTGACCATGTTGATATTCAACATACAAAAGAAACCCATTCACTATACACCAGCTTGGTCTCATAGACTAGCGGTAACATAGTAAACGTAAATCCAGGAAGTTCAAATTAGTATGATATGTTACGTTTGGCATGGTTATATAAGACAGAAGGTTGCTTAATACAAAAAACAAAAGTAGGTTGGGTGTATAATGCGAACGTCTAGCAATCCGTAGGTTGTGTGGGTGGGTAGCTACTTTGCAACTACTTAGCTGATAGCTAACCCTAACTTTAACCTAACTCCTAACCCAAACCTTAAATCATAGTCTAGCTAACATTAGCCACATAAAATTGGAATTTGTAAATTTGTAACATAACACAATTTGTGACATATCATAGAAATGGATGATGGACATCTGCAAATTAATACATACCATACGAAACATAACATTTACATTTACTATGTTACGTCTACCCCTGAGTCCAGGTTGGATACACTGGTTACTTACTGTAAGAGCATCTTACTTACTATACGAGCATGGTTACTTACTGTAAGAGCATGGAGAGCATGTGCAACAGTACATACGTGATAAGGATGGACTGGGCCATGCCAACCACCAAGCAGCTGATGCTACCAAGCAGCTCAGAAACATCCAGGGCCAGCTCAAAGTTAGTGTTTGATTCCAGAAACCCATTTTCTTTCAACCACGACACTCACCATCTCTATCAAAGTTCTAGTCAGTGGGTATTGGACTTATTCATGACCTTTCTGTTTCAGGACACTCAGGTCCATTTGGATAATGCCCTCCATGGGCAGGAGGACTTGAAGGAGCAGCTGGCCATTGTAGAATGCCGCAATACACTGATGATGGCAAAGATTGAGGAGATGAGGGCAACACTAGAGCAGTCAGAGAGGTGCCGTAAACTGGCCGAGCAGGAGCTGGTCGACGTGAGCGAGAGGATGCACCTGTTGCACTCTCAAGTGAGGCCCCATAAACAATTCAGAACGTTGGCCTTAAGAGAAATGTATCAATTGAACTTATTGTGTTACCTTATCTCTTTACTCATTTAACAGAACACTGGTCTCATCAGCACAAAAAAGAAGATGGAGTCTGACGTAACTCAGCTGCAATCAGAGGTGGAAGATGCAGTCCAAGAAGCAAGAAATGCAGATGAGAAAACTAAAAGGGCTATAATAGATGTAAGTCCGAACTAAGTGTAAATCTCAGCCCAAATGAAGTCTGCTTAAACAATGTCTTGATCGATTGCAAATTCTGTATCGATAAGCTGCCATGATGGCTGAGGAGCTGAAGAAGGAGCAGGACACCAGTGCTCACATGGAGAGGATGAAGAAGAACCTGGAGGTCTCTGTTAAAGACTTTCAGCAGCGTCTGGATGAGGCTGAGCAGTTAGCCCTGAAATGTGGAAAAAAAGAGCTCCAGAAACTAGAGACCAGAGTAAGGATAAAGATAAAAGTTTTATTTCCAGTTCACACTCTCTTAGTTTGTGATTATTTTGTAATACATTATTTACACTCAAGGTTAGAGAGCTGGAGAATGAACAGGATGCAGAGCAGAAACGTGGGGCGGAAGCCATGAAGGGTGTGCGAAAATATGAGAGAAAAGTCAAGGAGTTCACATATCAGATAAAATATGTTAGGTTGTTTATTCCTGACTTTTACAGAATCATGATAAAATATGTGAGTAATTAATAACACTGGGTTTGTAGGGTGAGGAAGATAAGAAGAATGTATGCAGACTGCAGGAGTTGGTCGACAAGCTGCAGATGAGGGTGAAAGCTTACCAAAGGCAGAGTGAGGAGGCGGTGAGTACAATATATTATTGGCAACAACTGTGCATAGTATTATGAGATAAATAGGACAACAGTTCACCACTTCTAACTTATTCATATCTATCTATTTTCTGTGAACCACAGGAGGAGCAGACCAGTATCAATTTGGCTAAATTCAGGAAGGTGCAACATGAGCTTGATGAAGCAGACATAGCAGAATGCCAAGTGAACACATTTTGAGCTAAGAGTCTTGATGTTGGCGTCAAAGGAGAAGAATAGAGATATGAGCATCTTCTGCTGATAGTGCTGTAATTCATGTTTAGAATTACAATAACTCAGACACAGAATGTAGATCCAGTATACAATAATTATTGTTGCAAAGATACATGCATGCTTACACCGTTGTACATACACCTGTATGTTAGCATTCCTCTGTGCTATAGTTTCACTGCCATGCTCAGATGTTCTACTTAAAAGCAGAAAATGACAATGAAATACAGTACAAATTAATGTAACTTATAAGAATTAAATAGAATAGAATTAAATTATACAAAGCAGTTTCATACTGGTCTATTGTCTTTGTGTCATAAATTTGAGGTAACACTTCTTCATAGACCAAGGGTTCCCAAACATGTTGCTTCATGAACCACCAATTGAATTGTCTTGAGTTGCAAACCACCATAAAGGTTGAGAGATGAAAAAACCATACACAGACCAAAGAATAATTAGGAATTGATGAATAAAACCCTCTTCTTCAAGTCATTTAACTGAATGTAGATTTGATTATGGGCTCTTCAAATAAAATGTTATTGGTCACACACACATATTTAGCGGATGTTATTGCGGGTGTAGCGAAATGATTGTGTTCCTATCTCCAACAGTGCAGTAGTATCTAACAGTTCACAACAATACACACTAATCTAAAAGTAAAATAATGGAATTAAGAAATATATAAATATTAGATTGAGCAATGTCGAAGTGGAATTGACTAAAATACAGTAGAATAGAATACAGTATATGTCTTGTGACCAATTGCATAGACTATAAAAAACATTAACATCTTATTTTCAAATATATGGGCATGTTAAGGCATCATAGTTTAATCATAGTTTAATAGTTTAAAAGCAAAATTAAACAAACAACCTACTTCCAAGAAAAACAATACCATTTAATACCTGAGCTATAATATTTTTGGGCGGAATGGTTGTTGTGAAAAACTAGAAAACCCATCACAGTATGTACCCATAAATAACGTCTCATAGTGTCACGCCCTGGCCATAGAGAGGCTTTTATTCTCTATTTTGGGTAGGCCAGGGTGTGACTAGGGTGGGCATTCTAGTTTCTTTATTTCTATGTTTTCTGTTTCTATGTTTTGGCTAAGTATGGTTCTCAATCAGGGACAGCTGTCTATCGTTGTCTCTGATTGGGAATAATACTTAGGCTGACTTTTTTTCCTTTGTATTTTGTGGGTAGTTATCTTTGTTAGTGGCACTTTTGCCTTAGTAAGCTTCACGGTCGTTTCTTTGTTTCTTGTTTTGTTGGCGACATTTACATAAATAAAATAAAATGTACGCTGCATTTCCACGATGACGTCCGTGACATATATCCATTCTTCAGTGTATGTTAGAGACAGCTGGGAATCCAACTTTGAGTGAATACAGACAGATTCCATGGATAGCTGTCTGACAATAGTTTGGCCTCACTGACCTAGACTTTAGGAGACATACAGCTTGATTCTAGGCGAGGCAGAGTGCAGAAAAATAAAATCCAAAAGCATTTGATTAAAAAGCCAGGCATTATTGGAGAAACATTCATACTCCAGGAGATTAGCTTCCCCACATACAGAGTTATGTCAGAGGTGTCCACTCATCTCTCATTTATCAACGAGACATCTGTCAGGAGCTACAGTACATCAGAATCATCCACTGCTTTCATCAGGAACGATCATGAATACACAATGACTTTCGAAGATGAAAAGATATTTGGACAAGTTGAGAATGCAAACACTTGTCCACGTATAGATACTGTACATACCAAAATCACTGTGTGAATTCCTGAACCTCTCCCCCAGCTCACTCTAATCATAAAATGCATTACAAAATGCATCTCATTAAAGTATCCAAACTCAGAGCTTACTAATGGAAGAAAAAAACATTGTGAGAAGCATAGAGATCAAGGTACACTGTCTGGTTAATTTGACAGGCATGCTGTTAATATGAGATCCTTAAGGATGGAACTCGTGACAGTAACCTCTTGCAGTCACATGAATATCTAACTGCTAGCATTGGTTCCATTGTTGTAGTATTGTTCAACGACCAATAGATGGAGACACTTCCTGTGTCTTCAACACGCCCACCCAACACACATCCCCACACAGTGGGAGACGGAGAAAGAGTGAATGTGTAATAAAGGGACTTCAAGTTTCAATAATCAAGCTATACTTTAATGTGACAGGCAACAAGCAATCATGCTTATTGTAATCACACGAACGTATTACTCATTGCTATGTAACCTATTGCTGCACACACATCTTCTTGGAAGTTAATGCAACAGTAACACCTGCAGATAGGTCATAATGTATATGATATGTAGCATTGGAGGATTACAAATTTAATTTTGTGACCTATTTACTGGTGGTTGGTCAACTGGCCACTTCAGTGTACACAAACAGTATCTTCCTGTTACACGGATGCTTCTCCTTCTCTGCAGTTGAACACAAACAGTATCTTCCTGTTACACGGATGCTTCTCCTTCTCTGCAGTTGAACACAAACAGTATCTTCCTGTTACACGGATGCTTCTCCTTCTCTGCAGTTGAACACAAACAGTATCTTCCTGTTACACGGATGCTTCTCCTTCTCTGCAGTTGAACACAAACAATACAACACTACTTCACATCCCTGCAACAAATGGGGTTTTGTTGGATTATGATAAGGTAATAACCATACACATCAGGTAATAACCATACACATCAGGTAATAACCATACACATCAGGTAATAACCATACACATCAGGTAATAACCATACACATCAGGTAATAACCATACACATCAGGTAATAACCATACACATCAGGTAATAACCATACACATCAGGTAATAACCATACACATCAGGTAATAACCATACACATCAGGTAATAACCATACACATCCTATAACTACATTTGAATCAGGATCCTATATTGTGTTATAGCATAAAATATATAATTCTAAGCCGTATTCTTTTTTTTAAACACAGAGAAATGGAAATGAGAAGTAAACAGCTGCACAGTGCACCTATAAGGAATGAGCAAGAGGAAACTCTGAAGTACCTCACTAACGCACAGATGATGATGCCGCAACATTTTGTGAGCATTGCAGGTACAAGGTACCGCGTGGATTATTGAAAGCTTGGTTTTGAACAGCCCTCATCACATTCTGTTCCACGAATTGGCAGCAGCTGTCATTTATATGACAATTGTGGCTGTCCCTGACCCTGTTGAGGATGGGTTAGTTAATTACTGCTGTGAGACTTTCACTCTGGGTCACATTGACACAGGCTGAGGAAGCAAGTGTGATGATAAACACTCAAAGGCAATGGGGGGGGGGGGGGACATGATGGGGATGCTCTGTATTTGAGGACCTGGACACTCAGTTCAGACAGGTGACAGCTGCAGGGTCTTAATACAGGACATAACACAATATGCACTCAAGGTTTCTGTTCATTTGATTTTATATCAGAAAATGATATGCTACATAAACATCATTGACATCAATTTGCCTAGTGGTTCGAGTGTGGGCCAAAGGTTGCTGGATCAAATCCCCGAGTGGACAAGGTAAACATCTGTTGCTCTGCCCCTTGAACAAGGCAGTTAACCCACTATTCCTCGGTAGGCTGTCATTGTAAGTAAGAATTTGTTTTTAACTGACTGGCCTAGTTAAATAAAGGTTAAATATAAAAATGTGTATCCTTTCTTAAATCAGTTGTTCACCTTTTAGGCCTAAGCCGGCTTGATTTAATAGAACGTCTATGGAAGGGATGAACAATTCTCTCTCCGCCCAGATATAAAATAGTCTATGATCAAAAGACGAGGACGAAAACCATCACACACTACAGCCCTCTGTGACTGGAGTTGTGCATCCCTGACCTCTGGCCTTAGCAGAATGCTGTGAACTAGTTAGCAGGAGCACCCCCGAGACATAAGCATGGTCATATTTCTCCACAAGGACCTAAGGTCAAACTCATCATGTAATGGGTCTGGCTCTTTATCATCGACGCCAAAAGAGCTACTGTGAGTGTGTAATCATTCAACCATCTTAAAATAAAATAAAATGCTGTTTTGTGTTTTCAAATGGTCACTCATCAGTCCGCCCTTCGTGCACCGTGAGACTCCCCATGCCTATTCTAAATGTTCCGTTAATGTATCTCAGCAACCTTGAATATGGACATCTAGAAGCTTGATACCATAATGTGTTCATCTGAAAACCAGCTAGACAACCATTACAGGCCCTTTGATTTCAAAACTGGTAACCTTGCAATTTATGAGGTACATCCACTAAATATGAAAGCTTATGTCATAGCTTAAGCAATTGTTTGACTACGGATGTAGGATGTGCTTGCTGAAGCAAGTAAAAATGGTATGTCCTCAATTGCAACACTCACTACCGAGTTCCAAACTGCCTCTGCAAGTAATTACAGCACAATAACGGTTTGTCAGGAGCTTCATGAAATGGGTTTCCAGGCCCGAGTAGCCATAGACAAGCCTAAGATCAAGAATGGTGTAAAGCTCACCGCCATTGGACTCTGGAGCAGTGGAAGCCTGTTCTCTGGAGTGATGAATCACGCTTCACCATCTGGCAGTCCGACGGACTAATCTGGGTTTGGCGGATGCCAGGAGAAGGCTACCTGCCCCAATGCATAGTGGCAACTGTAAAGTTTGGTGGAGGAGGAATAATGGTCTAGGGCTGTTTTTCATGGTTCAGGATAGGCCCTTAGTTCAAGTGAAGGGAAATCTTACAAAGTCCATCTATGAGAAGATGTTCTTATGGATGGTCATCAGAATAAACGAGATGCTCGATACGAAGCAGGCAAGACAATTCTATATAGGAGTGTTGGACATCACTGGGTTAAAAATCTTTGATGTAAGTTAATTTCTTTATACTTATCTTTCTGAAATGTATTTAAAACATCATTAAGCAACCTTAAATGCAGCTATGTCAAGACTGCCGTCTTCAGTGGTGAACAACCATATAAACGGTTTGATTTTTGTAACTCAGTACAACAGCTTGGAGCAGTTCTGCATTAACTTCACTAATGAGAAACTGCAACAGTTTTTTAACCACACCATGTTTGTGCTAGAACAAGAGGAATACAAGAAAGAGGGAATAGAATGGGAGCTGATTGACTTTGGTATGGACTTGGCTGCCTGCATTGAGCTTATTGAGAAGATATAAGAAAATGTTAAAAACCCACTTTCAGTCATTTGAAAATGTATTTTTTTTTTATCAATACCTACACTTCAAGTAAGAATGATTTCATCAACAGCCATTGGGCATCTCCTCCATCCTTGAAGAGGATGTTCCCCAAGTCTTCAGACCCTTCTTTCAATTACAAACTGTACCACCAGCATCTTGGAAAGAACCAAGCCTTCCAAATGCCAAAGATTGTCAAAGGCAAACCTGAGGCCCACTTCACCCTGGTGCACTATGCTGGTACTGTGGACTACAGTTTCACTGGCTGGCTGGACAAGAACAAGGACCCGTTGAATGAATCTGTTGTGCAGCTGTACCAGAAGTCACCAGTCAAGCTGCTGGCTTTGCTGTATGCCTCCTTTGCGGCTGGTGATGCAGGTAGTACGCACGTCATATCCCACTGGGCACAGATGTCAATTCAACAGCTATTCCACGTCGGTTCAACTTCATTTCATTGAAATGACATAGAAATAACATTGATTACAATCAGTGTGTGCCCAGTGGGATGGTAATGAGTAAATTCTACATTGATTGTCATTTGTTGGTACAGTAAATGTCTCTTCTTTATGAAGATGCTTGTGGTGGTGAGAAAAACAAAGGAGGGAAGAAGCAGAAAGGTGGCTCTTTCCAGACGGTCTCTGCTGTTTTCAGGGTACATTAATAGCTAATCAGTATATTCAACTCGTGTGACATTTATATCAACTAACATCTAAGAAGATGTGTAATACTAACGACAATACTCTTCTCCACAGGACAATCTTGGCAAGTTAAAGACCACCTTGAGGAGCAATCACCCTCACGTTGTTGCCTGATTCCTAATGAACTAAAGACACCAGGTACTGCTCTGCTGACAGATAACTATTCTTGTTAGAAGTCCAACAAAGAGATCTTACCACAGGACTTTACAGAGGAAAACACTGAAAATATTTGATTTGTGACATTGAGGAAGCTGCTATACATGACAAAAATATGGCGCTATTGTCATGTGTGTGATGTTTTTCATTCATTTCTATTGAATACAGGTATAGTGGATAATCATCTGGTTATTCATCAGCTGCGCTGTAACGGTGTGCTGGAGTGTATCAGGATCTGCAGGAAGGCGTTCCCAAGCAGGATTATATATGCTGACTTCAAGCAGAGGTAAACCTTTATTCTCATAATTTAACTACCACAAGCTTAATTTGGTAGTTTAGTAATCTCTTATGCCTGCCATTGCGTCTTCTGTAATCTGACAGATACAGAATATTGAATGCCGGTGCTATCCCAGAAGGACAGTTCATCGATGGCAAGAAAGCTTCAGAGAAGCTTCCTGGATCAATTGATGTTGATCACACACCATATAAATTTGGACATACCAAGGTGATGATCCAATTACTTTATAAACATGCTCTTGTTTGCAAACCACATAGCAGTTATTCTCTGCTGATTTTCACATGGTGTTTATACAGTGCCCTCCATAATTATTGGGACAGTCAAGCATTTTCTTATTTTGGCTCTATACTCCAAAACTCTCAATTTGAAATCATTTTGAAATTACAGCACTTTTTTGTAGTCTCCCCATGCTAGGGGACCAAAAGTATTGGGACAAATTCACTTATGTGTATTAAAGTAGTCAAAAGTGTAGTATTTGGTCCCATATTTCTAGCATGCAATGACTACATCAAGCTTGTGACTCTACAATTTGTTGGATGCATTTGCTGTTTGTTTTGGTTGTGTTTCAGATTGTTTTGTGCCTAATAGAAATACATGGTAAATAATGTATAATGTAATTTTGGCGTCACTTTTACTGTAAATAAATGTTTCTAAACACTTCTAAGAAAAGTGTCACTGTCTCAATACTTACAGAGGGCACTGTATATACACATACAGTTTATCAACAGCATCTGTGTCTCAGTAAGCCATGTTATTGCAGGTCTTATTTAAAGCCGGTCTGCTGAGAAGAGGAGGAGTTGCGAGATGATGTGGGTACCTCATGAGAAAAGAATTCTCAGCTGGCTATAAAGAATTAAGACAACCCATCAGTTGAAATATTTGTATACTTATCTTTAAAAGAAAGTACATGCATTAGAACTGGTCAATAATATGGCATTACAATTACCTCTTTTTCAGAGATTGTGTGTTCATTCTGCAATACAACCACCGCTTATTCATGAACGTGAAACACTGGCCATGGATGAAGCTGTACTTCAAGATCAAGCCCCTTCTGAAGAGTGCAGATAGTGAAAAGAAGGTGGAGAAGATGGAGGACTTCATCACATGTAAGGGGGACCTGGCAAAGGCAAAGGCCAAGAGAAAGGAACTGGAGGAGAAGATGTTTCTCTGTTCGTGGAGAAACAAAACCTCATGTCACAAGTTCAATCTGTAAGTGCTATTAGAATTGTCAACATGAACTATCATTGCTTTTAAACATATCGGGTGTAGTGTAGTGTTTAAGAAGTGTTCCATTAGAAAGACAATCGGTTTTCCTGGGATTCCGAAACTCTTTTGGATGCAGAGGAGAGATGTGAGGCTTTCATTATAAGCTAAATACAGCTTGAAGCCAAACTGAAGAGTTGACCGAGAGACTGGATGATGAAGACTAAATCAATTCTGAGCTGACTGCCAATACGAGGAAGCTGGAGGATGAGTGCTCTGAGCTGAAGAAAGATATTGATAACTTAGAGCTCACCTTGGCCAAAGTGGAGAAGGAGAAGCATGCCACTGAAAACAAGGTTTGCATTTTTATATGAAATTGCAGTATCCATCTTCCTCTTTGCAGGTATTTTACTAACATCACTATGCCATTGCAGGTTAATAACCTAACAGAGGAGATATCATTCCAAGTTGACCAAGGAGAAGGCCTCCAAGAGGCACATCAGCAGACCCTTGATCTCCAGGCAGAGGAGGACAGTCAACACTGACAAAAGCGAAAGCTATGCTTGAACAAAAAGTGGATGTTGTGAGTAACACCTTATCAGTAGAAAAAAAGGATTGCATTGTAATGATTTAACTTAATTCTATCGCTACTTGTTTTCATACCATAGCTTGAGGGTTCTCTGGAGCAAGAGAAGACGATTCGCATAGACCTTGAGAGAGCCAAGAGAAAGCTTGAGTGTGATGTGAAAGTGACACATGAAGCCATAATGGATCTGGAGAATGAAAAGCAGCAGTCAGATGAAAAACTTAAGTAAAATCAGAGACTGCTGAAATAATAAGCAAGTTTTTCTCTGTTGTGGTCAAATGTACTCAATATATTTCCCCTTTGCAGGAAAGACTTGAAACAGCCCAGCTGCAAAGCAAAATTGAGGATGAACTAATACTGAGCTCCCAGCTTTGAAAGAAGATGAAGGAACACAATGTAATATAGTAAAACATGAAATATCTTTCAAATTATTTGCTCAAACTTCTTTGGTTTAAAATGGTATGTTCTCTCAATGTTCGTATTGAGGAACTCGAATAAGAAATGGAGTCTGAGCACTCTGCTTGTGTCAAGATAGAGAGGCAGAGGTCTGATCTCTCAGGGAACTTGAGGAGATCAGTGAGAGGCTTGAAGAGGCTGGTGGAGCCACTGCTTCTCAAATTGAGAAGAACAAGAAGTGTGAGGCTGAGTTTCAGAAGCTGCGTCGAGACCTGGAGGAGTCCACCTTGCATTACGAGTCCATCGCTGCCGCTCTTCTCAAGAAGCAGACAGACAGTATGGCAGAACAAATTGACAACCTCCAGATAGTTAAGCAGAAACTGGAGAAGAGTGAATACAAGATGGAAATAGATGACTTGGTCAGCAACATGGAAGCTGTGGCCAAATCCAAGGTATCATAAAACGTACAAATAGCATCAAATTGTCACCTATGCTTTCATGGTTCATTTGACAAAATCTCAATATTACTACAATACAGATTAACCTTGAAGAAAATGTGCCTCTCGAGGGTCAGCTAATCGAGTTAGACCAAGAGAGGAGAATGTACGTCATCTCAATGACATCAGTAATCAAAAGGCCCTTTCTCCAACCTGAGAATTGTTATTTTAATCATCCTTCCTTTTTACATGTGGAGGAGAAACAAACAAAAACTACCTTAACACGTATTCTAATTTGATCTTGTAGGGGAATTTAAATCGGACAATGGAGGAGAAGGAAGGTCTCATTTCACAACTGACAAGAGCCAAGCATGGGTTCACAACACAAAATGATGACCTGAAGAGACATCTTGATGAGGAAATTAAAGGTATCCTAATATTGTTACCATACTATATTGAATACATTGAAAATCTTATACGTGAGACCTACTTTACACTGAGTATCCCAAACATTAGGAACACCTTCCTAATATTGAGTTGCAGCCCCTGCTTTTGCCCTCAGGACAGCCTGGTACCTACTACCATACCCTGTTCAAAGGCAGTTAAATATTTTGTCTTGCCCATTCACCCTCTGAATGGCACACATACACAATCCATGTCTCAAGTGTCTCAAGGCTTAAATCCTTCTTTAACCTGTCTCTACACTGATTGAAGTGGATTTAACAAGTGACATCAATAAAGGATCATAGTTTTCACCTGGATTCACCTGGTCAGTCTCATGGAAATAAATGTTTTGTACACTCAGTGTGTTGTTTTCATCAAGGCTAAGAATGCCCTGGCCCATAGTTTACATTCAGCACATCACGACTGTGACCTCCTCCGAGAACAATTTGAGGAAGAACAGGAGTCCAAGGCTGAGCTGCAGCGCAGCATGTCCAAGGCCAACAGTGAGGTAGCTCTGTGGAGAACCAAGTATGAGACTGATGCCATCCAGCACACTGAGGAACTTGAAGATGCCAAGTAATTGCCAACTTTTTATAGATGTTCTACTTGTTTGCCATAGGTTACCCTATGCATAATCATGAAAAACGGTCTCACTTTCCACTGGAAAAGACTAAGCAGAGACTGCAGAGTGAAATGGAGGATCTCATGGTTGATGTGGGGAGATCAACTAGTGTGGCTGCTAATCTTGATAAGAAACTTTGACAAGGTAATATAAAAGTTTGATTTTATCTTTTTATGTATTAATGACAATACTCATTACATGATTTTAGATTCTAGTTGACTGGAAGAAGAAGTACTAGTCAGTCGGAGCGGGAAAGTGCTCAGAAAGAATCTCGATCACAAACCACAGATCTTTTCAAAATGAAAAGCTCATTTGAAGAAGCTCTGGATCATCTGGAAACTCTCAAAAGGGAGAATAAAAACCTAAAACGTAAACCCAATTCATGAAACGTGACAATCCATGACGTAATAGTCACAACACATAAAAACCTTAAGGTTTTACAATATGAAATGACCCGATTGTCTTTTGACATGTACTGTATGGCTTTCAAAATACAGAGGAGCAAATTGGTGAGAGTGGAGAGAGTGTCCATGAACTGGAGAAAGTCAGAAGACAAGTGGAAACAGAAAAGTGAGATGCAATCTGCACTAGATGAAGCTGAGGTAAAACATTTATATTAAAAACAAACTCAACAAGCACAATGTTTAAAAAATGAACACAATTAAGCCAAATCAAAAGAGTTTAAGGTTTACAATAATCAATATACATTTTCTTTTTTAAGGCTGCACCTTTTTGAATTTGGCCATATGAACATGAGCTTACTCCTCCTGAAATGTAATGAGATGCAGTGTAGGTTAGCCTACATGAATTATTGCAGCCAGAGCCCAACCTTCCCTTTAATACTCAACATTTTGTGGAGAATGGTCCTTGGTATATGGTTTGCTTACAGCTTCCTCAGCCTGTCTTTTGTAGGCCTTCACTTTGATCTGTAATTTATCCACCAAATCCTGAAGTCTAGTAACATTCTTCTTGTCTTCCTCAGTCTGTATGAAATCACAGGTGCAAGTTTATTTTTCACAAAAGGTTCAGGACAATGTGATAAGTGGATTGCAATTTAATTTCAAACTAGGGCTATGCCCATGAATGGAAAATAAATACATCTGTTAAAATGTTGGTGACAATATGACTTTACCTCTTGATTATACGGTACATTAATACGTTCTTATTTCTTACCTGATTGGTGAGCTCTTTCTCCCTCCTCTCATATTTAAGAACTCCATTGATAGCATCAACCCCCTGCTTTTGCTCAGTCTCAAGCTCATTTTCCAGATCACGGACCTAGATAGAGAAGTTTCTAAATCAGTATGCAATACAGTATTATAATTACCTTTGCTACATACCCTGCCCTCCAGTTGTACACGGAGCTTACAGTGCCTTGCGAAAGTATTCGGCCAACTTGAACTTTACGACCTTTTGCCACATTTCAGGCTTCAAACATAAAGATATAAAACTGTATTTTTTTGTGAAGAATCAACAACAAGTGGGACACAATCATGAAGTGGAACGACATTTATTGGATATTTCAAACTCTTTTAACAAATCAAAAACTGAAAAATTGGGCGTGCAAAATTATTCAGCCCCCTTAAGTTAATACTTTGTAGCGCCACCTTTTGCTGCGATTACAGCTGTAAGTCGCTTGGTGTATGTCTCTATCAGTTTTGCACATCGAGAGACTGAATTTTTTTCCCATTCCTCCTTGCAAAACAGCTCGAGCTCAGTGAGGTTGGATGGAGAGCATTTGTGAACAGCAGTTTTCAGTTCTTTCCACAGATTCTCGATTGGATTCAGGTCTGGACTTTGACTTGACCATTCTAACACCTGGATATGTTTATTTTTGAACCATTCCATTGTAAATTTTGCTTTATGTTTTGGATCATTGTCTTGTTGGAAGACAAATCTCCGTCCCAGTCTCAGGTCTTTTGCAGACTCCATTAGGTTTTCTTCCAGAATGGTCCTGTATTTGGCTCCATCCATCTTCCCATCAATTTTAACCATCTTCCCTGTCCCTGCTGAAGAAAAGCAGGCCCAAACCATGATGCTGCCACCACCATGTTTGACTGTGGGGATGGTGTGTTCAGGGTGATGGGCTGTGTTGCTTTTACGCCAAACATAACGTTTTGCATTGTTGCCAAAAAGTTCAATTTTGGTTTCATCTGACCAGAGCACCTTCTTCCACATGTTTGGTGTGTCTCCCAGGTGGCTTGTGGCAAACTTTAAACAACACTTTTTATGGATATCTTTAAGAAATGGCTTTCTTCTTGCCACTCTTCCATAAAGGCCAGATTTGTACGACTGATTGTTGTCCTATGGACAGAGTCTCCCACCTCAGCTGTAGATCTCTGCAGTTCATCCAGAGTGATCATGGGCCTCTTGGCTGCATCTCTGATCAGTCTTCTCCTTGTATGAGCTGAAAGTTTAGAGGGACGGCCAGGTCTTGGTAGATTTGCAGTGGTCTGATACTCCTTCCATTTCAATATTATCGCTTGCACAGTGCTCCTTGGGATGTTTAAAGCTTGGGAAATATTTTTGTATCCAAATCCGGCTTTAAACTTCTTCACAACAGTATCTCGGACCTGCCTGGTGTGTTCCTTGTTCTTCATGATGCTCTCTGCGCTTTTAACGGACCTCTGAGACTATCACAGTGCAGGTGCATTTATACGGAGACTTGATTACACACAGGTGGATTGTATTTATCATCATTAGTCATTTAGGTCAACATTGGATCATTCAGAGATCCTCACTGAACTTCTGGAGAGAGTTTGCTGCACTGAAAGTAAAGGGGCTGAATAATTTTGCACGCCCAATTTTTCCGTTTTTGATTTGTTAAAAAAGTTTGAAATATCCAATAAATGTCGTTCCACTTCATGATTGTGTCCCACTTGTTGTTGATTCTTCACAAAAAAATACAGTTGTATATCTTAATGTTTGAAGCCTGAAATGTGGCAAAAGGTCGCAAAGTTCAAGGGGGCCGAATACTTTCGCAAGGCACTGTATATTCCTTATGCTCCAGAGATGCCTGAATGGGAGATAATGTACAGTCAGAATAGACAGGAAGGTATTGTAGTTGGGAATTAGGATAAATATGAGGTACCCATCTTTACTATTACCTCTGCCTCCTCCAGGGCAGTCTGAACCTCTGTCTTCTCCTGTTCAGACTTTCTTTGACTTTTCAAGCTCATGGTTTTCCTGTTTCCCCTAGCTGTCCAGTAAGATCCATAATTTCCTCTAGAAAAGAAAAACATTTTCAGTAAGCATAATTGTTTCTATACTTAAAGATAGTGTGGCATGAGCGCATTTACTTAATAAAGAACCTTGACATACGTTGCAGGTTTTTGTTTTCGCGTTTTCGAAATTGTCAAGATATTCTTCATTTGAAGTTTAGTGCCCATGAAGCGAACCTCTTTCAACAATGCCTCCAGCTCTGCCTGACTCCTCAAATTTCTGCTTCCACTCTGCAAATTACAAAATAGTACTTATTATAGACAGGCTATATTTGTCATATAAATAAACACGTTAAAGCATCATAAACATTTATTTCTAAAATAGTAGGTATGCCATCTTGCACCTTATCAACATTTCTTTGCTTCTTGTCCAAAGAGACAGCAGCAGAGTTGGCTTTCAATATCCATCAGATACTCCACCTCCCCTTGGTCTTCTCCAATGAGGAGCACTTGGAGTTGGTTGCCTCAACAGCTTCCTCTGCTTCCTGAAGACGTAGGGCTAACTACTTCCTGTGGTGGGAAACATGGAATTCCATAATACCTTTCCCTTTGGTTGAAGCGATCACATGGAGAAAATAGCTCAGTTATGTTTGATCTTACTTGGCCTGTTCAAGTTCCTCAGTGCACTGGATGGCATCAGTATCAGTCTCATACTTCATACTCATACATCAGTCTCATACATACCTCACTGTTGGCCTTGGACATGCTCTGCTGCAGCTCAGCCTTGGACTCCTGCTCCTCCTCATACAGCTCTTTGGGCCAGGGCATTCGTAGCCTAATATGGAAAGCAAATGTCACAGGCTTTTTATTCAGAAACATAACATTTTAGTAGCATATATTATGTTGACCTTAACATCCTCCTCATTCTGCCTTTTCAGCTCTTCAATTTGTTGGACTTAAGCTTGTTTGCCATGAGTTAGGTTTGACATTAAGGAATCCTTCTCCTCACTCAAGCTGTCGTGACATCTCCCCTGAAAATGATCAAAATAGAAGTTCAGAAATATGTAGATGTGAATATTTTGGCTTTGGCTATTTGGATGTGAAGTTGTCACCATTTTCTGTCTGGAGTCGAGCCTTCTGGCTTGAAAGGTCATTGATCTCTGATGTTCTTCCTCTTTAGTATTCACTTCACTCAGATGATCTTCAAGAGAACTTCACAGTTTTTCCAAATTGATCAGCAAAATTGTAGATTTCACAAATTAAAAAGCTGTAGCTATTTCAATACATATTTCAAAACCAAAAACAAACATTAACAAATATTTGTTAACTTACCTTTGCTTTAGCAATAGCCTGCATGTTGCTTGACAGGTCATCCACCTCCACTTAAGCTCACTGCTTAACTCTCTGGAGGTTGTCAATCTGCTCACCCAGTTGCCACACAGTCTGCATGTTTTTTACAGAGTAGAAGAGGTAGCGTCATGCTGTAGAGAGGACTCCTCCAGGTCTCAACGCAGTTTCAGACTCAGCAGCAGAAACGCAGCAGCAGAAACAGCAGAAACTCAGCCTCACGCTTCTTGTTCATCTCAACCTGAGTAGCAGTGGCTCCACCAGCCTCCTCAAGGTTCTCACTGATCTCCTCAAGTTCCCTGGAGAGGTCAGCCCTCTGCTTCTCTAGCTTGGCCCGAACAGCACGATCAGCCTCAGTTTCCTCCTCAAGTTCCTCAATACAAACCTACAGGTTGACAAACTACTATCCAGTTTGCCTAGCACACCCATAGTGCATTTATCCATAACAGATCCTCAAGTACTGTAGTCCACAGTACCAGCATAGCATAGTGCACCAGGGAGAAGTGGGCCTCAGGTTTGCCTTTGACAATCTTTGGCTTTTGGAAAGCTTGTTCTTTCCAAGATGCTGGTCATAAAGTTTGTTCTTGAAAGAAGGGTCTGTTGACATAGGGAACATGTCTATGTTCCCTATGTCAACAGACCCTTCTTTCAAGAACAAACTCTATGACTCCTCTTCAAGGATGGAGAAGATGCCCATTGGCTGGTGGACAAGAGATTATTCTTTTTTTATTTTTATTTATTTTTTTATTTCACCTTTTTTAAACCAGGTAGGCTAGTTGAGAACAAGTTCTCATTTACAACTGCGACCTGGCCAAGATAAAGCGTAGCAGTGTGAACAGACAACAACACAGAGTTACACATGGGATAAACAATTAACAAGTCAATAACACAGTAGAAAAAAAGAGAGTCTGTATATATTGTGTGCAAAAGACATGGGGAGGTAGGCGAATAATTACAATTTTGCAGATTAACACTGGAGTGATAAATGATCAGATGGTTATGTACAGGTATATTGGTGTGCAAAAGAGCAGAAAAGTAAATAAATATAAACAGTATGGGGATGAGGTAGGTAAATTGAGTGGGCTATTTACCGATAGGCTATGTACAGCTGCAGCGATCGGTTAGCTGCTCAGATAGCAGATGTTTGAAGTTGGTGAGGGAGATAAAAGTCTCCAACTTCAGCGATTTTTGCAATTCGTTCCAGTCACAGGCAGCAGAGAACTGGAACGAAAGGCGGCCAAATGAGGTGTTGGCTTTAGGGATGATCAGTGAGATACACCTGCTGGAGCGCGTGCTACGGGTGGGTGTTGCCATCGTGACCAGTGAACTGAGATAAGGCGGAGCTTTACCTAGCATGGACTTGTAGATGACCTGGAGCCAGTGGGTCTGGCGACGAACATGTAGCGAGGGCCAGCCGACTAGAGCATACAGGTCGCAGTGGTGGGTGGTATAAGGTGCTTTAGTAACAAAACGGATGGCACTGTGATAAACTGCATCCAGTTTGCTGAGTAGAGTATTGGAAGCTATTTTGTAGATGACATCGCCGAAGTCGAGGATCGGTAGGATAGTCAGTTTTACTAGGGTAAGTTTGGCGGCGTGAGTGAAGGAGGCTTTGTTGCGAAATAGAAAGCCGACTCTAGATTTGATTTTAGATTGCCGAGAATAACTAATCAAATGCAGGGCATTCAACATGATTAAATCAATGTATATGGTTTTTGACAATACCTTCTCAATAAGTTCAATTCAGGGAGCCAAGTTGTCACGACCATTGAATGAAGTAGACCAAAGCGCAGCGTGGTGAGCGTACATATTCCTTTTTATATGATGACGCCGACAAAAACAATAAACAATCCAACCGTGACGCTTAAATGCAATGTGCCACAAACAAAGTTAACTTCCCTCCCTGAAAGAAGGTAAAAATATATATATATATATATATTTTTTTAAAAGAGCTACCTAAGTATGGTTCCCAATCAGAGACAACGATAGACAGCTGTCCCTGATTGAGAACCATACCCGGCCAAAACATAGAAATACAAAATCATAGATAACAAAAACATAGAATGCCCACCCCAAATCACACCCTGACCAAACTAAATAGAGACATTAAAAGGCTCTCTAACGTCAGGGCGTGACACAAGTCCATACCAAAGTCAATGGACTCCCAGTCTATTCCTTCCTTCTTGTATTCCTCTTGTTCCAACACAAACATGTGATTATTGAAAAACTGTTGCAGTTTCTCATTAGTGAAGTTGATGCAGAGCTGTTCCAGTGTGTTGTACTGAGGGAATATGAAAGTATCATGCAAATGAATGCCTGAGGATCAATGTGTGCTTGTTTCATTTCACAAAACATTAGTAATGAAAGATATCAATATGTTGGAACCATACTTCAAAGATCTCAAATCCAGCAATATCCAGAACACCAATGAAATGTTGTCTGGACTGCTTTGTATCCAGTTGTTGGTTGATCCTTAAGACCAACCAAAATAACATCTTCTCATAGACTGATTTGGCAAGGGCTCCAATGGAGTTATACACCTATAATGTATAGAAAATATCCCCTTAGTTGACCATTACTTAGTCTAAAGACACATATTGTCCATGTCTTACTGTCTTACTTGCTGAATGCTTTGTCCTTTGGTGACATACTCATTCCCAACCTTTACTCTGGGATAGCAGAGTAAAGTTCAAGCCCATCAGGTATGCTGCTTTATCAGCTTCTGTGTAGGGAACACAACAATACTTTACAAACAGAGCAGACAACCGTCAATTTATGACATTACAACTTTTGTTTTGTTAATACCTGTTCTCTATGACAAAGATTGATGACTACCTGATTAATTGTGTTTTATTCAGTTATGATATACACAATCATGTGATGATGTCACGTTCTGACCTCTTTTTCCTTTGTTTTGTATTGTAGTTAGTATGGTCAGGGCGTGAGTTGGGTGGACAGTCTATGTTTTTCTTCTTCTACAGACGAACGTCGTTACAGATGAAGGGTTTTTAGAGTGTTCCCCCTCACCCTCGGTGCCATCAGGTTCTGCCTGTTCCTCACGCTGCTTCTGCTTGAACTTCATGTTCCCATGATGCATTATGGCTCCAGTCAGCTTTTACAGTGCCTTGCGAAAGTATTCGGCCTCCTTGAACTTTGCGACCTTTTGCCACATTTCAGGCTTCAAACATTAAGATATACAACTGTATTTTTTTGTGAAGAATCAACAACAAGTGGGACACAATCATGAAGTGGAACGACATTTATTGGATATTTCAAACTTTTTTAACAAATCAAAAACTGAAAAATTGGGCGTGCAAAATTATTCAGCCCCTTTACTTTCAGTGCAGCAAACTCTCTCCAGAAGTTCAGTGAGGATCTCTGAATAATCCAACCTAAATGACTAATTATGATAAATACAATCCACCTGTGTGTAATCAAGTCTCCGTATAAATGCACCTGCACTGTGATAGTCTCAGAGGTCTGTTAAAAGCGCAGAGAGCATCATGAAGAACAAGGAACACACCAGGCAGGTCCGAGATACTGTTGTGAAGAAGTTTAAAGCCGGATTTGGATACAAAAAGATTTCCCAAGCTTTAAACATCCCAAGGAGCACTGTGCAAGCGATAATATTGAAATGGAAGGAGTATCAGACCACTGCAAATCTACCAAGACCTGGCTCTAAACTTTCAGCTCATACAAGGAGAAGACTGATCAGAGATGCAGCCAAGAGGCCCATGATCACTCTGGATGAACTGCAGAGATCTACAGCTGAGGTGGGAGACTCTGTCCATAGGACAACAATCAGTCGTATATTGCACAAATCTGGCCTTTATGGAAGAGTGGCAAGAAGAAAGCCATTTCTTAAAGATATCCATAAAAAGTGTCGTTTAAAGTTTGCCACAAGCCACCTGGGAGACACACCAAACATGTGGAAGAAGGTGCTCTGGTCAGATGAAACCAATATTGAACTTTTTGGAAACAATGCAAAACGTTATGTTTGGCGTAAAAGCAACACAGCTCATCACCCTGAACAGCTCATCACCCTGAACACACCATCCCCACTGTCAAACATGGTGGTGGCAGCATCATGGTTTGGGCCTGCTTTTCTTCAGCAGGGACAGGGAAGATGGTTAAAATTGATGGGAAGATGGATGGAGCCAAATACAGGACCATTCTGGAAGAAAACCTGATGGAGTCTGCAAAAGACCTGAGACTGGGACGGAGATTTGTCTTCCAACAAGACAATGATCCAAAACATAAAGCAAAATCTACAATGGAATGGTTCAAAAATAAACATATCCAGGTGTTTAGAATGGCCAAGTCAAAGTCCATACCTGAATCCAATCGAGAATCTGTGGAAAGAACTGAAAACTGCTGTTCACAAATGCTCTCCATCCAACCTCACTGAGCTCGAGCTGTTTTGCAAGGAGGAATGGGAAAAAATGTCAGTCTCTCGATGTGCAAAACTGATAGAGACATACCCCAAGCGACTTACAGCTGTAATCGCAGCAAAAGGTGGCGCTACAAAGTATTAACTTAAGGGGGCTGAATAATTTTGCACGCCCAATTTTTCAGTTTTTGATTTGTTAAAAAAGTTTGAAATATCCAATAAATGTCGTTCCACTTCATGATTGTGTCCCACTTGTTGTTGATTCTTCACAAACAAATACAGTTTTATATCTTTATGTTTGAAGCCTGAAATGTGGCAAAAGGTCGCAAAGTTCAAGGGGGCCGAATACTTTCGCAAGGCACTGTATAAGAATTCAACTATTCTTGTCAAGCATGGGGGGAGACTTACCTTGTTGCTGATGCTAAGGGGGTGATAGCCTGCTGCAGAAGCCTCTTTTATACTGGGCCATTGTCCTTGGTGAGAATTTGCACCAGTAATATCTGCCAAAGCATTCATCTGCTGTTGTTGAGAAGAGCATTTGAAAATGACCCCAAAGCTATAAATATGAGTTGTGCTTAGTAGGCATTTTGGACACACTCACTATTCATTCATCCAGGTTTTTACATTAATCAAGATCCAATTCCATAGACTCGGCTACATTTAAAATAAAGTAGGGGTACTCTACTAAATATTCCATATCAGACTTAACATTGGCCAAAGACAACTTTACGTACCATAGTTACAGTATGAGCAAACTATATACATTATGGGCTAATAGATTTGTCCCTTTTTCCTCTACCCCGGGGAATGTGATATAACAGAGACATCTGACAACCAGCAGCTTGTTTAATGACTGTCTTAGTGCGGTTGCTGTTTCAGTGATTGTAGAAAGTAACATGATTTCTCAGACACGTTCAAGCAGATTTGTAGAGGATTGTTTCCCTTCTTTTTAACGGATAATTCAGGTTAATTGGGATGGAAATACTGGAGTACAAAGCCCTGGACTTGGTTGGATATAGCTGTTTTAACAATAAGTACATGGCCACAGTCCAAACAACAGTTACAGTATGAACCCTGTTCTTCTCCTGTTCTTCTCCTGTTCATCAGAATGGCAGAATTAACCGGCATAACTTATATGTCCACTCTACTGACCATAACATTCACAAAGAAGTAAAGTTAATCATTTTCATGTGACATTTTGTTCATTGTTAAAGGGATACTTTGGGATTTTGGCCTTTTATCTACTTCCCCAGAGTCAAACGAATTTGTGGATGCCATAATCAACATACATGGCACAGTGGGTAAACTGCCTTGCTCAGGGGGAGAACAACAGATTTTTACCTTGTCAGCTCAGGGATTCGATCCAGCAACCTTTCCGTTACTGGCCCAAAGCTCTAACCACTAGGCTACCTGCCGCCACTGACTGGAAGTCTATGGGTATCTACTAGCATGCTAGCAGATATTCATAGACTGCTAGTCATTGACCTAACGCTAGTTGGCATTTGCGCTTGTTAGCAACTTCATTCAAACTGCACGCAGAGACATAAATATGGTATCCACAAGTTCATCTCACTCTGGGGAAGTCCCAAAGTATCCCTTTAAGACAAGTTTATCTCACTCTGGGGAAGTCCCGAAGTATCCCTTTAAGGCAAGGCTTCATCAGAACATTATTATACCATGTGACTGTAGAGTGCAACGTCACAGCAAGGTGAGCGATAGGACAGTGTACTCACATAGTGACATCCAAGTGCATGCCAACTAGAAATGAACTAAGCAGGATTTGTATTTCACTTTGATTGAACATTTGATATGTCATGGACAGCAGGATAGCCTAGTCTGCAAGGGCTTTGAACTTAATATCCACACACAAGGTGTCCTTACACAATGAATGTATGGGATAACAAATGAATGAATACATACCTAAACTGAAAACGATCCAATAAGACATTGTAGTTCAAGTTGTTGGACACTGAATATTGTGCTTTGGGGTGACAAACGTAATTCAATTTGAAGAATTACAGATCATGTACTGAGATGTCAGATACCGTATTTATTTATGTATCTGTTGCTTGGTGTAACATTTTATGGATTTTAAATGGTCAAATCAAATCTTCTAAAGGCTATTCGTTTTCATTCTGTGTGAGTGAAAGCATCACACTGCTTGTTTCTCCGTTATCTTCCACAAGAGGGTGCTTACTTACTGAGCTTAGCGTAGCTGCATCAATCACGTTCTGGTGTGAAAAGCTTTTCTAGTACAAGATGTCGATGACAATAAGCAAGCCTTTCAAACCTGTCGTCTTTCATTTCAAAATGTACAGTAATAGGGCCTGCCTGACGAGAAGGCCGCACGCGAATGCATGCACACACACGCACACACACACGCACACACACACACACACACACACACACACACACACACACACACACACACACACACACACGTGATGTACCTATATGTATATACAGTACACTTTACAATAGTAATCAAAGGTACAGTATATGAAGTGTATTTGAAAGTTGAGCAATCTGAAAGGGGACTATTATGATCTGCAGGCTGATCAACTCATGAACTCATTAACTGATCAGTCTGATCAACTCATGAACTCATTAACTGATCAGTCTGATCAACTCATGAACTCATTTACTGATCAGTCTGATCAACTCATTAACTCCATTAACTGATCAGTCTGATCAACTCATCAACTCCATTAACTGATCAGTCTGATCCACTCATTAACTGATCAGATACAGATACTCCACAGCTGCTGTAGGCGCATGTTTGTGTTTTATACCCCTCATAACAGACGAGAGAACCAACATTGAATTATTGCTGCTCCTTCAGTGAAGATTGTTTGATAACATGACACACTCCATTGAAGTCGGTCAACGATGCTCCAGTATGCTCTGGATCTAATCAACGGTGCTTTGCCACCTGTCAACAAGTTCAGTCAACAAGAAACACTGTGTCCTCATTTATGGAACGTTTAGTGTGAGCTTATGTGTTCTTCTAACTCATATTCAAAACGCAAGAGGACAACGTGTTCGTTTCAGACATTATCATGTGTTGTCAATCATCAACATCTCAAGAATCTCATCATGAAGTCGTCCCAATAGTGCACATTGCGTACCAGATATACTACTGTAACAAGCTTTGAGAACTTAATGCTGAGTATGAGTTCTGTGTCTTATAGGTAATGTAAGCCTTTGTTCTGATTTGCATTTAGCTGAGTGATTGTGAGAAGGACAAAATAAATAGGCCTTATAAACATATTCCACACAAATAGTCCCCCATGGCCTTGATGAGCTCTTAAGGACATGTCAGACATCCTGGCTGTAAACAAACTTGATGTTGAACAGGACAACTCCGCTTGAAAGTTGGGTTTCTAAAGATTGAAAATGTGTCTGCTGTCTTCTCTGGTTCTTATCGCTTTTTCATTTAGATCTCTGTCTAGCCAGCTGCCAGATGATGTAGCCTGGCCGGCTGCATGCCATGTTAGAGATAGTCAGTCACAATCAGTCAGTATCAGAGGGAAGTGTGGCAGCTCGAACACACTTCACACAGGGTCAATTTGATTTATAAGAAATGGAGGGACAGACCAACACAAAACAGGCCTTGTTGCCTGCGAGTGCCTCACAGCTCTGTCTCACAGTGTTGGCCATTGTGTGGCCTGCCATGGAGCAGGGTCCTGGCTGCATCTGGGAACGGGCTTCCAGACCCTTACATCTGCTAACAAAGACTCATAGAAAACGTCTCATACCACAAGATGGTTCTTCCTGGACCGTTTTATTCTTCATCTTGTAAATAAAGAAAAGAGGCGGAGTAGAAAGATGTTTAGTGTCTGTCCATTCCTTCCATGTCTTAGCGTTGACCCTGGGTGCCGGGTCACTCTGGCCAGTAATGAGAACCCATATGTGTGACAAATGTTTCCTCCTCCTGGTTCTAAAAGAGCCTTGTCCCACTCAATGTTCACTGTGATTAGTTAACGGACACTTCTCTCATTTGGCTGTTTGCTTCCTTACGACGTAGTCTTAGCCCAACATGGTAAGGCTTTGCTTTTAATGCTATTATTATCAGTCTCTGTTATCAATGACATTTTTGACAGTACTTTATGTGCGGTGTTAACATTTTTTGACATATTTATGAGTTCCTTCAATTGAACACTGTTGCTTCAGTGGAACAATTGTGGTAGTCAGACAGAATGGGTACAGGAGATTCATTGGCTCTGTTCAAGCCTTTGTGTCGGATGTAGTTGTATTTTATTTCTCATCCTTTTGAGTTTGGTGGATTTTTATTCTGCTTTGACATCGTCTGTCTGTCTCTGTCCAGATATAGCTCTCATATCCCGCTTCTTCTGCAGCCCAATGTGTGTGGGGGGGCCTGCCAAAACACTTTGATCTTCACTGTTGGTTTTAAATGTCCCTCTGTCCCTCAGCCACCCTGCTCTCCTAGCTCAGTCAAATTTCCTATTCTTCTGTGTCTTCAGGAAGGCTCTGTTTCCTTTGAAAGAAAAAAACAGAACCTGTGAAATGAAGTCTGGATTGTTTATTGTCACGTTCATTAGCCTGTGTAAGAAACAGGGCTCACTGATTTGTCCATGTTTGCCCCTTTTTATCATTATCATGTGTGGAGTTACGGTATGTTGTTTTACAAGACTTTTCTCATAATTACTGCAATTTACAGTACAGTTAGTACTGTACATGCCCTGGAGCCACAGAGAAAATCATGTAAAAACAAATGACATTTAGTCTACTATTTTATGAGTGTTTCAGATTAAGAGTCACTTACCTTACTGAACTGAATGTAACATTTTGTTGCAATATATTATTTAACACGTACACAAATGTGGGTGACTGACAACAAGCACAACAGTAACTTCATTTGAATTGATTTGATTGGACAGAATGGAAGATATTATGTGCATAGCAGAGCCTGAGGTAGCAGGTTGAATCAATGCAGATGCAGTGTTTTTGAAATCACCTCAGTATGTAGACATTCTAAACAAAGGGCCATACAATGACAATCAACTCAATTGACTGATGACTCAAAGCTAGTGTAACAGTATAGCTTCCGTCCCTCTCCTCGCCTTGAACCAGGGACCCTCTGCACACATCAACAACAGCCACCCTTGAAGCATCGTTACCTATCGCGCCACAAAAACCACGGCCCTTGCAGAGCAAGGGGAACAACTACTTCTAGGTCTCAGAGCGAGTGACATCACTGACTGAAAAACTATTAGCGCACCACCGCTAACTAGCTAGCCATTTCACATCGGCCACACTAGCACAAGTACAACATTTGCAGTGGGATTTCATCTATTCCTCCCACTCTCGTTCTCTGGAACATTTCCCAATGACCTTTCGCTAAGCCCTGCCCCCTTTGGTTACTGTTGCAACCTTGGACAACATTTTCCCGAGAAGCCCAATTCCCCATTCAACCACTGGCGAAATCCTCTCAAAATGATCTCAAACTGTTTAAAATATATAATGAAATTAAACCCTACCTCAGTGGGTTAAACACAGACTACGCCTTACACAGACTACGCCTTACACAGACTACGCCTTACACAGACTACACCTTACTAACTCTTGGTTATGTTCTGGTGGACTGTCATTACAATTGCTTCAAGGGAACCTGGTAATGTTTGTAGTGTAGCTAACCACTGAATGGTGCTGAATTCACTCAGCATGCAGTCAAAGATATAACCACTTCTGGAGCTAACTAGTGCTCATAAATCGTATCCTGATCTCGACAGCACATGAGAGTTGTGTTCATAACATTGCTAACTTAGCTAGCTAACATACATTTTTTTTAAACAAGTTATACAATGTAACAAAAGTATAATTTCGGATTCGAAAAATACTCCATCAACAGACTCTGCACTTCAGGAATCACAATACTCCCTTTGCACTGCTCAATTATTAAGCTATTTCATTTTTTTATTTTTTATAATTCAGTTTTTGCCATAGCCCTCACTGGCTTTCATGCAATTGGAAGGTGAGCTTGTCCAATGTGTTGGACTTGACAGTTGTCGCACTGCGATTGGTTGCTAAAAATTCTGGGGCGGAGCTTAGCGAATGGTAATTTGCTGTTGAAAGCAATTTGAAGTTTAAAACTGTTACAGGGCACTCGGTGCACCACCAAAACTTCCTGGAGTGACAGTGAAAGGGCTTTGCCCACCGGGCCACACCACTGAGTGAGAGAGATAGGCCCTAAGTAGGATGGATACAATAGGCAGAGAGATACATTGACATGCAGAGCCGAGTGTAGAGAAAATCAGTCAGCGGTGAGGATTTAACACTAGGCCAGGCTCTTCCTTTAGTACCCCTGTCTCTAACCAGCTTCAGGTGCTGCACTATAATAATCCCCCTATTGCAGGTAGCACAAAGTGGGGTTAATGCTCTCATTCATTCCCAGTCATACCAATGAAGCCACAGAAGGGCATGCTAACAGCAAGAGCCCAGACTCTCCTCTGTAGTGGTGGGAGAAGGCCTGTCCTGTTGCTTTGTTGGTATTCAATGGGAACTGAGGATACTGGAGGGGAGTATACTCTATAAAGAGCCTCCTCCCAGGGGTTGCAGTGGGAGCACCACCGCAGAGGATTGTGGGATTTGGCAGGAGATATCCAGAGGATTTTGTCCTTTTAAATTCTTTGAAAGCTTGGACGCCGTTCCGCTTTATTCAACAGTTTTTTGCCAGGGGACATGTGAAATCGCTACAGCTCAGGGAAGTGAGATAAATCACATGTGATACAAATCTCAAGATAAGAATCTGTCATTTACATTTCTCTGGGAGGATTAATTAGTTAACGACTCATGTCTCCGGCAAAAAGTACCAGTTCACTGCTATTCCATGGTTCAGAGGATGGTATGCTGCCTAAGATGCATTAGGTCAGGGTTAGTAGTGGCCATTATACTTGTATAAAGTCTGATTTATGTTAAGCTAATGGACATTGTGCTCCTTGGTGATACAGTATGTTCATGATTTGTCTGACATAGTGTAATCACATACAGTATGTCCTTATTGGGAGCTTGAGGAAGGATAATGCATTTTATGAGCTCATGATAAATGACTGAGGACAGTTTTCTGCAGCACAGCATGGCTCGTCAATGAAGACGAGGTGCTTTGTATTGTACTCACTGCAAACTGCTCACTGCAAGCCCAGTGCTTTATATCAGAAAGAGAGACAGAAAGGAATCCCTTTTATCTTGTACATCAAACGAGTGTAGATATCAGCAGGATCTCTCTGCTTTATCATTCCATTAATATCCTTCTCTCCTCTCCTCCCTTTCCCCCTCTCCTCCCCCTCTGTCCCCACACTCCGCAGTGGATCTGGGGTAGGGTCGTGACTAGCAGCCAGTCACCATGTTAGAAGTGGTACAGGCAGAGTTCAGCAGGCCCTCTGTCAGATACAGCAGACAGCTTTGACTGGGCAACACACTGTTGCTAATGACAATGAATTGTTGGTCAGGCCATCCCTGTAGATTAAAGAGGACTTTTGCCTTATAAAGTACACTGCAGTAAATTCTGCAGTCGCAATGTGACCAGGAGATTTATGGGTGTGTATGAGCCTTCTGGGAACTGCTGATAAGGTCCAAGAAGCTGTTATTGTTATTTATCCAGATAGTGGATCATTGTGAATAACACCCTCCAACCAAGGGAAGGCACTGTGAAAGCCCTGAAGAAAGCACTGTGAGCCGAAAAGAATAGCTTCTAAATAATAACAGCACATCGGAACGGATGTTGTTTGCTTATGTGAGAATGCTATTCATTGACTACAGCTCAGCGTTAAACACCATAGTACCCTCAAAGCTCATCACTAAGCTAAGGAACCTGGGACTAAACACCTCCCTCTGTAACTGGATCCTGGACTTCCTGACGGGCCGCCCCCAGGTGGTGAGGGTAGATAGCAACACATCTGCCACGCTGATCTTCAACACTGGAGCTCCACAGGGATGCGTGCTCAGTCCCATTCCTGTACTCCCTGTTCACCCACGACTGCATGGCCAGGCACGACTCCAACACCATCATTAAGTTTGCAGACGACACAAGAGTGGTAGGCCTGATCACAGACAACGAAGAGACAGCCTATAGGGAGGAGGTCAGACACCTGGCCATGTGGTGCCAGAATAACAACCTATCCCTCAATATAGCCAAGACTAAGGAGATGATTGTAGACTACAGGAAAAGGAGCACCGAGCATGGCCCCATTCTCATCGACGGGGCTGTAGTGGAGCAGGTTGAGAGTTTCAAGTTCCTCAGTGTCCACATCAACAACAAACTAGAATGGTCCAAACACACCAAGACAGTCGTGAAGAGGGCATGATAAAGTCTATTCCCCCTCAGGAAACTTAAAAGATTTAGCATTGGTCCTGAGATCCTCAAAAGGTTCTACAGCTACAACATCGAGAACATGGCTGCATCACTGCCTGGTACGGCAACTGCTCGGCCTCTGACCACAAGGCACTACAGAGGGTAATGCGTATGGCCCAGTACATCACTGGGGCTAAGCTGCCTGCCATCCAGGTTCTCTACACCAGGCGGTGTCAGAGGACGGCCCTAAAAATGGTCAAAGACCCCAGCCACCCCAGTCATAGACTGTTCTCTCTACTACCGCATGGCAAGCGGTACCGGAGTGCCAAGTCTAGGACGAAAAGGCTTCTCAACAGTTTTTACCCCCAAGCCATAAGACTCCTGAACAGGTAATCAAATGGCTATTTGCATTGTGTGCCCCCCCCAAACCCTCTTTTTATGCTGTTGCTGCTCTCTGTTTATATCATATATGCATAGTGACTTTAACTATACATTCATGTACATACTACCTCAATTGGGCCGACCAACCAGTGCTCCCGCACATTGGCTAACCGGGCTATCTACATTGTGTCCCGCCACCCGCCACCCACCACCTACCACCCACCAACCCTTATTTTACGCTACTGCTACTCTCTGTTCATCATATATGCATAGTCATTTAACCATATCTACATGTACATACTACCTCAATCAGCCTGACTAACCGGTGTGTGTATGTAGCGTCACTACTTTTATAGCCTTGATACTGTATATAGCCTTTTTACTGTTGTTTTATTTCTTTACTTACCTATTGTTCACCTAACACCTTTTTTGCACTATTGGTTAGAGCCAGTAAGTAAGCATTTCACTGTAAGGTCTACCTACACCTGTTGTATTCGGTGCACGTAACAAATAAACTTTGATTTGATTTGATTTCAAGGGAACATGTGCAGTGGTGGACAAATATATTGGAACCCTTGAACTACTGAAATAAGTTAAAATGGAACCATTTTTGTCAACATTGCAGAACCAATTTTTTTGGGGGAAACTTAATTTTACAATGTTATTTAAGAAAATTATTTAAGTAAATAAATATATTTATAAGAACATTTCAACAAATGGCATGGACAAAATAAATGGCACCCAGGAGCTAATACTTGGTTAAACAGCCTTTGGCGAACATGACTGGAAAAAACACTTCTTCAGCTGCAAACTGCTCCAATTTTTCAATGTTTAAGTGAAGCCTTTCACCAACTGCTGTTTTCTGATCTCACCATAGGTTTATGATGGGATTCAGATCTGGACTCATTGCTGGCCACTGCAGGAGTAAAAGTCTAAAAGTATTTGGTTTTAAATATACTTATGTATCAAAAGTAAAAGTATGAATTATTTAAAACTCCTTATATTAAACAAACCATACGACACAATTTTCTTGTTTTTTTATTTACGGATAGCAAGGGTCACACTTCAACACTCAGACATCCTTTACAAACAAAGCATTTGTGTTCACTGAGTCCGCCAGATCAGAGACAGTAGAGATGACCAGGGATGTTCTCTTGATAAGTGTGTGAATTGGACCGTTTTCTGCCCTGCTCAGCATTTAAAATGTAATACTTTGGAGCACTTTGTCAGGGAAAATGTATGGAGTATAAAGTACATCATTTTCTTTAGGAATGTAGTGAAGTAAAAGTTGTCAAAAATATAAATAGTAAAGTAAAGTAAACGACTTAAATAGTACTTTAAAATATTTTTACTCAAGTACTTTACACCACTGACAGAGACACAGTTTTAGAACACTGGGTTGAACATTGCACTCCAGAACACCTTGATAATCTGCTGATTTCATGATGTCTTGCACACGTTCAAGGCCCCCAGTACCAGAGGCAGCAAAGCAAATCCACAGCATTTTCAAACCTGCCCATGTTTAATTGTAGGGAGGGTTTTCTTTTCTTTGTTTGCTTCCTTTGCTCATCGATAAACATAAGGCGGATCTGTGTTGTCAAAGAGCTCTAATTTTGTTCCATTAGGCTTGTTTAGGTGGGGGTTTGCAGAGTGCAATGGGGCTTTATTTTGTCTCTTTCAGCAGTGGGGTCTTCTCAGTTTACCAACAACCACATGAAGGGTTCCAAGAAAAGAACACCCTTCCTGCAATCAAACAAGCTTTCCCTTTGCTTGCCACAGTTCAATATTTCCTGAATGAATCATTATATTAATTATGACATTGTTCCTAATTAAAACAGATCTTTCCTACACAGCTGTGTCTGCGCCTGTGATCAGCCTGCTTTAGAAATGTGGGAGTACTTTGTACTGTAACTGGGTAGAAATGAGGCTGATACAACCCCTCGTTGATATGCAGATACGTAGTATGGAATATTATGTATACTAATCAAGTGCACAAATCAATTACAGTAAAAAAACAGAACAAAACCAACATTTCTCAATGAATAGTTAATATTTGTACTCACCATTTATATGAGCAAGACTGGGAAACAGTCCCAGCTTATATGAATTATCTGGTAGTGAAACGAGTGGTATGTTTGTGACAGAAGCCAGCGGCCACCAGCCCTGCACCGGGGGATGAGAGTAAGAGTGTCCCTCTTCCCCAAGGCTGGAGATGTTACAAGTCTCCCGAGGGATGCAGGTACTACGTCAACACCGGCAGCAAAGGTAAGCCAGGCACACAGCTCCACCACAACCCTACTGACATGCTCACTCATGTGAGAGGAGGATCAATATTATGAAGGGGGTGGAAGAAATCTGGCAGGTCCTCCACTCCTATTGGCTGTGATTCACCTTCTGCCAGCACCATAGATTTCTACAATACCTCTCTGACTATGTATATATAATGTATATATCTGCATTATTACTGTAGCTATATAACCTGCCCGATTATGCTGGAACCAATACATATTTTATCCTTTCACGAGCAAAAACAGTGTGATGCGTCCACACGCATAAAGCTTACTTCATTTTTTTTACTGCGTCAGGTTAGCATTCACAGATATTTGCCTTAACAGCCTTCTCCAGTGTGTAGGTTCACATCTTTTTAAATCAGAAACCATCAGTTCCATTTGTCAGTGTTTTGTTTGGTAACCATAGTTTCTAATTCTGCTGTGAAATGCTGCCGTCTCAGAGAGCTCATTACCCTTCCCCATCATCAACATCTCTCCAGCGCATTCATCTGAAGGAGGGCTTTTAACATCTCATCCACTTTCATCTGATTAGCCCAAATGTGTGGTGATGGCCGCCACTGCTGCAGGAACCTCAGCAGCTCTACCTATGTGTTCCACAAAGCCGTCCTGTGTAATGACATTTAAACAACCCCTGATTACTAGACAGAAGAAATACCTGCTTGTTTAATACCAGGGCTAAAAGGCAGCCAACCTTTTATACAGATGCTTATCGGACCCTTTTCATTTGGTGGTATGATTCTGCACTACACAGACAGAGCTGTGTGTGTGTGTCTCTGTGTGTGTGTGTGTGCGTGTGTGTCCCTCAATGGGATAGGAGCCAGAGAAAAAAACTGTTTCCCACAGGACAAAGCCAGGCTTCACCCACGGCAGCTCCAAAACTCTGGCAGGACACTGCACCTTGGCACACCACACACTGTAGTAGAGATAAAGACCCAGGGGCTATTTTATAAAACCACATGCTGTAACACTCATTATTATACTGAATTCTATCGTGGACTTTAATTCAACTGCATAATGATTAGAATGTGTTTTTGAATTACACTGATTCGAGATGCTATTTTTAAAGGGCACTCAGTTGTATTTTCAAGCAAATCTAACACTTTTATTACTCAAGAGCATGTAATGTACCGACGTTATCAGATCATTGTTTTTCAGTGTCTCTGCCTGATTGAAAGTCAAAAAGCCTCTCTAACACTGTCCAGATAACAAAGGACTACTTGCTCCACTAACTGAAAAGATGTTTCTTTGATGCCCCGGGAACATTCTCAGAGAATGCCAAGAATCTCAATAGTTTTTTCTGCAAGTGAATCATTCATTTCAATACTTTTCATTTCAAGTATTCTCGTCTTGTTTCTCTGTTCTCAACTGAACGAGAACACTGATTATCAGAACACTATAGTCGCCTTCTATAGTCCTGTGTAACCATGTCCTCTACAATACTTTCTGAACATTTCTGAATGGTTGTGCTCTCCACCTGTGTTCTTTAGAGTTTCATTCAGCGTTCATGGAAACTGTGGAACTGTGTGTCCATTGTGCCTTACTCCTCATTTGGCTTTAACTATTTATGTGTCCTTCCAGAAACAACATGGAAACGGCCCTCTGCTACTTATGGAACCCCAGTGAGACCACCGGCACAAAGGAACTCCTTACCAGAAGGTAACATCAAGCCTCTTCTGATTTAAATCTACCATATCTATTGAGTTAAATAAGTGTCAAAGTGTTGCTTGCATCGATATAGCAATTCCTCTTCTTCGCTGTGTAGTAGCTGTACAACTGAAGCCTTAGCAATCTAACTTGACCTAGCTCACTGGAACACTTGTTGGCTTATTTAGGGGCATTTCAGGTTCTGCCTCTCATTACTGTATGTCCGAGGAACACCATCCCAGGCCAGTAGATGGTATTCCACTGCTGGCATGTTCTCTCCACACACTAGGAGAACAACCAGGGAGAGAACAGCCAGCTGTAGGGATTTGTCAGACCAGACAAGGCTAATCCTCCCAGAAGGGGCGCGGGCAGTAACGGAGCCCAGGTTGAGGGATCTCTCTGCCTGGCTAGTCCAGCCCGGATCCTCCCTGGGCTCCGGATGCCCCGGCCCGGCACTGGAGACGAGCCCCAGGAAGTTAGGGATTGGGTGGATTGGGGGTAAGGTTAGAGAGGGTGAAGTAGTGTTGAACAGGAGGTGGGCTCAGATTACACTGCCTGTATCTGAGTCCATAACTCAGTCTGCTTGGATAATGCAAAGCATTCATGGAGTCAGCCATGGGTCTAGAATAAGTATGATGGCACCTCCATGGGCTCCCTATCTGTGGCAGAGCATTCTGTTGATGATACCACAGATACCTAGTGAGACTTCGTACCATTCCATTTTAGCACACTGTTGTTCTGAGACCTCGTAAAATAGCTTGATCCCTTGATATATATTTCTGTATATGTCTCTCTAACAGGGTATCCCCGTCTGATCCCTATTCACCTGGTCTCTGCTCCATTATGTGTGAGGTAGAGCTGGGTCATTATGTCGTGTCTTTACATGGCTGTGGTGCTCAGCTTCCCTCAGCGGTCATTATGTTGTGTCTTTACATGGCTGTGGTGCTCAGCTTCCCTCAGGAGTCATGCTGATGTACAGTTGAAGTCAGACGTTTACATACACTTAGGTTGGAGTCATTAAAACTCGTTTTTCAAACACTCCACAAATTCCTTGTTAACAAACTATAGTTTTGGCAAGTCGGTTAGGACATCTACTTTGTGCATGACACAAGTAATTTTTCCAACAATTGTTTACAGACAGGTTATTTCACTTATAATTCACTGTATCACAATTCCAGTGGGTCAGAAGTTTACAAACACTAAGTTGACTGTGCCTTCAAACAGCTTGGATAATTCCAGAAAATTATGTCATGGCTTTAGAAGCTTCTGATAGGCTAATTGACATCAATTGAGTCAATTGGAGGTGTACCTGTGGATGTATTTCAAGGCCTTGCTTGACATCATGGGAAAATCAAAAGAAATCAGCCAAGACCTCAGAAAAAAATATTGTAGACCTCCACAAGTCTGGTTCATCCTTGGGAGCAATTTTCAAACGCCCGAAGGTACCCAGTTCATCTGTACAAACAATAGTACGCAAGTATAAACACCATGGGACCATGCAGCCGTCATACCGCTCAGGAAGGAGACGCGTTTTGTCTCCTAGAGATGAACGTATTTTGGTGTGAAAAGTGCAAATCCATCCCAGAACAACAGCAAAGGACCTTGTGAAGATGCTGGAGGAAACGGGTACAAATGTATCTATATCCACAGTAAAACAAGTCCTATATCAACATAACCTGAAAGGCTGCTCAGCAAGGAAGAAGCCACTGCTCCAAAACCGACATAAAAAAGCCAGACTACGGTTTGCGACTGCACATGGGGACAAAGATTGTACTTTTTGGAGAAATGTCCTCTGGTCTGATGAAATAAAACAGGACAACAAAGTCAAGGCATTTTAGTGGCCATCACAAAGCCCTGACCTCAATCCCATAGAAAATGTATGGGCAGAACTGAAAAAGCGTGTGCGAGCAAGGATGCCTACAAACCTGACTCCGTTACACCAGCTCTGTCAGTAGGAATGGGCCAAAATTCACTCAACTTATGTGGAAGGCTACCTGAAACATTTGACCCAAGTTAAACAATTTAAAGGCAATGCTACCAAATACTAATTGAGTGTATGTAAACTTCTGACCCATTGGGAATGTGAATAAAAGCATAAATAAATCATTCTCTCTACTATTATTCTGACATTTCACATTCTTGAAAAAAGTGGTGATCCTAACTGACCTAAGACAGGGAATTTTTACTAGGATTAAATGTCAGGAATTGTGAAAAACTGAGTTTAAATGTATTTGGCTAAGGTGCATGTAAACTTCCGACTTCAATTGTAATAATACTCTAGCTCATTTTGAGATGGGCTTCCTTGATATGCAGAGACAGGCCATGAATCACGGCTGATGAGGAACCATTAGGACCCTGTAGGATGTGAGTAGGGACATTACCATAGACATATGCAGGGCTGTGACACACACACACACACACACACACACACACACACACACACACACACACACACGCACACACACACGCACACACACACATACACACACACACACACACACACACACACATACATACACACAGGATCATCTCCCTTTAGGCCGTTTGCATTATTTTAAGGCCATTGTTTTCTTATGGGCCAGAGGGAGAAGAAGATGAAAACACCTATGAGATATGCTGTGTACTGAGCCGTAGCCCAGTGAGATGGACTAAAGCTGGGACAAAGGAGGGATATAAGGGAGTGCAAACTGCTTTCTGTCTGGATGATGAATAGGGATGTATTATTCCCTACTGTTAGGATGCAAACGACTCCATAACATTAAGATGTCACTTGAAGACATTAGCACAACCTGACTTTTTCACTATGATGGATTGGTACCCAGTCCGTCACATGAAGGAGTTGTATGTTCCCCCATCTGTTTATGGTTCTGAACTGATTCAGTAATGAGCGGGTTTAATCTGTCAATCATCTCAATGACATTTCTGATCTTTTCCCCTGTAGTCAATGGAACACGTTACACCACAGGAAGTGCTATGCATCCCACGGACCCCCCTGGCGTGCCCCTACGGAGAACCACTATGGACAAACAGGTGAGACTTTCAACTCAGCAATGCAGTCTGCAATACCCTTTTTAAAAGGGACTTCACCTGATAAACCTATATTTTGTCCAACCCGTTAAGTCTATTACTGTTGGAACATTGCAATCAGCTCAACGTGTTGATCGGAGTGAAATAGTTGTCTGATATTGAATTCACATCAACATTAAGCAGCTCAAACTCAATAATGGTTCCTGTAACACCTATAACATGTTGCAGGCAAACTAATGAACATTTTTACTATTTTAATGCAATAATTCACTGTTTATTCTTGATATGGTATGCTTGAAATCCGTCGCACGCATCAAACATTCTTCAGGACAAAAATGGTCCTCTATGTTCCTCCCCAGTCCTGCTTTGAGCAGCTATGAACCTGGGCCAAGAAGTGTTACACGCCAACCCACGTGACTAATTACTCAGCGTTAGTGAGTACCCGTCATCAGCTAACGGGAGAATACATGGACAGATTTGGGCCATATGGGCAGCTGAGATTTGGACCATGCCGCAGGGTTTGTTGTCAGCTTTTGTAAGGACACCAGCAAGATAATCTTTATAGCTCAAACTGGGAGAACTGGGCGTCCTGGGCTTCTGGGAAAGTCCGCTGGCTGGATTGCCGCGCTCCGAGCAGCCCGGACACATCGGTAGGTGCTGGTCAACGGCGCCATGTTTCGGAGAAGGAAGGTGAGAGTGCGTCGATGCGAAGCATGAGGCTTTCACTGGGTTACTACAGCTGACTGTGTTGTTGTGTTGGCCTCTGCAGGGGGGTGTTGTAATAAGCAGGGGTGGAGAGAAGGGCACAGTGGGGTGGTGTCCTTGGGGCGATCACGTGTACGGACGGTGGCAGCTCTGCTTTTCGCTGTAAACATGCTGCAGCCTCTGGTGGAACACCCTCATTAGAGAGAGAGGGAGATAGTAGAAAGAGAGAGAGAGGGAGATAGTAGAAAGAGAGAGAGAGTAGAACGAGAGAGGGAGAGAAGGAGAGCGAGAAAGAGAGGATAAGTGTGGCTGCAGCCATGCCCACACAGATAACACTACCACACACTCGTGGGTAAACACACACACACCCTTTGGCTCCCTCCGCACGGACAAACGATGCTCTCACACGTGTACATCAATTCTTCCGCTCATCCACCCTCTGGACCCCCACCCCTGAAAAACATCCAAAGATGTATCAGCCCTCCACAAACACACCTCCGCAAACACCCACACTATTATCAGACATCCTGTACCCACACTCTATTATCAGACATCCTGTACCCACACACTATTATCAGACATCCTGTGCCCACACCGCGCTGTATTGTCATTAAGCTAACACACACCCACACAGTCAGACAGTATTGTATGCACATACACATCTCCCTAAAACACACACACACACACACACACACACACACACACACACACACACACACACACACACACACACACACACACACACACACACACACACACACACACACACACACACACACACACAGAGACCAAAGCTCTAAAGCTCATGAACACACATGTGGGGCCAGAGAGGCTGTTCATTGGTTGTGTTTTTCTCCCTCCTCCTCCTCCTCCTCCTCCTCTTTTCCTCCTGCCTCTTAATCATAATTAGCCTTCTAGTTATCATTACTAAGCCATTTCCCTCAGACCTTACCCCTTCTCCTCCCTCATTCAAAACCCTCTCTCTCCCCTCTCTCTCTCTCTCTCTCTCTCTCTCTCTCTCTCTCTCTCTCAATCCCTCTCTCTCTCTCTCTCTCTCAATCCCCCTCTCTCTCTCTCTCTCTCACAATCCCTCTCTCTCTGTCTCTTTCTTTCTATCTCTCTGAAGAGGGAAGAGGGAGGCATGGTGATCGAATGTGTAAATAAATCCCCACCTCTCCTTCAGCCTTCCATCTCTCAGCTAAATTCAAGGGGGCATTATTGGCATGGGAAACATATGTTTACATTGCTAAAGCACTCTCTCTCGCTCTCTTCCGCTGGCTCCATCCATGTGTTGTCTCACTAGTTTTCCGTATGGACAGTAGGGAGACACAGGGCTCCTTGCTGCATCTTCCCCCTGCCGTCAACCTCCAGACTCGGGTGACAGCAGTTTAACCGGAGGCTAGCCTCGTCACACTCCTAGGACTACGACCAACCACCTCCACCCCCTCCCTCCACTTCACACCTGCTCCTCCTCCATTCTCCCCCGCCCCTTACCCCCCCCCCCCCCCCCCCCCCTCCCGTGACGCGTCTCCACTCGACTCACCACGTCAGGCAGGAAGCAGGCTGTGAGAGGCAGCCTCAGTTGCAGGAGCAGGGTTTCCCCGTGAGGAGCAGAGAGAGGAGCAGAGAGAGGAGCAGGAGGAGAAGCGGTGTTGTGTGATGATGGAGGCGGCCAGCTTTGACACCGAGGAGAGCTTTGACGTTGACGATGCCTCCTGTCTCTCCCAACAGAACCCAGGGAACAATTCACCAGTCAAGAGGCAGAACAAGGAGATCAAGGAGACCAAGATAACAGTGAGTACCCTGGAGCTCCAAACCCAGAACCTCTCCATCTCACTACCCATCTCTCTCTGTCTCCTTCACTCTCTCTTTCTCTCTGTGTTCTCTCTCTCTATCTCTCTCTGTTTCTCTCTCTCTGTCTATCTCTGTTGTTTCCTTTCTCTCTCAGAGCAGCAGCAGCCTCAGACTGTGTTTAGGATACAGATCCTGTGCACCATTACACCAGGGAGAAGCAGCAGATGTGACAGAATGTTTATTTTTAGCTAGGATTATTCCCTTTTGAGATAATTGAACAGAAGAAAGAAGATAACAACGTTTTACCCGACAATAGGCTAGATGTTTGTGTATTTCATTCCACCATCTGCCAACGTTAAAATGTACTGCATCTACCCACTATGCTACAGTGTGTCTGTGTAGCAGTGTGTTTGGCTGCAGATCTCTGTGGAGTAATGGGGGAACCCACAGTGCAGGAACACTGCCGCCACACCAAACAGCCTATTGGATAGAACATTAGTCTTAATCAGTGGGGTTTCCACAGGTCAACTGCTAATCTTTTTCTCATGGACTGTACTGTGTCTACTCCCTTCGATCAGTCTTGTGGGGTCTTGTGAGGCTTGCACAAGCGCCATTTACACACAGGAGATGCGTCCTCAAGCAATGAAGAGGTTCAGATTTCTCTCAGTTCACAGAAGCTGCAGCAGACTTTGAGTGAGAATAGGTATCCCATGCAGCAAAGTCATGTTTTTATCATACTCTTTCAATGTATGATGGGCTTTGATTTTCTTGAAAAGCACAAGCACAAGACCTTTGTAGACAGATCCAGAATCTGACGAGCCCTCTGAGTCTTCTTCTCTAGAAAACATAGAAATATGTTATGTGAGTGTAATGCTGCATCCCTCCCATCCCCCAATGGACCCCACATAGCTGCAGGACAATGCAGTTCACCCAGGACTGCATTCACCAAAACACAACAACACTTCCACATTACAGCCATGATTATATTTCCGTTCTACTCTCCATCAACAACAGCTAATGAAAACATTTACATCACACACGCAGCTTGAATTCCTACTCCCACGTATCCATAACTAGCATTCATTAAACTCATTATACTCAGAAATATAGAAACTAATTTCTAGCAAATTAGGGATTTGTGTGGACCACATGTAACCAGATTTATGTAAAACATCCCTCAGAGTGTTTAAGTTGTTCTGACACTGGACCTCGTGGTTATGTAACCTATAATGAGGAATGTAGGAGGAGATGGTGAGTGCTGGGCTGAGGGCTGACAGACAGTTCTGTGTGTGCCCAGTGTTGGTTCTGCTCGGTGGGCTCGCTGACCTGCTCCAGCCACGGGAGCTGTCAGTCTGCCTATTGTGAAGCCCCACCGACCTGCACAGAGAGATGCAGCAAGGCCAGTTTCCATGGTTACAAAAGCAATAGCACACTGATTAATGGTGCTGAAATGGAAAAGACTGCCATAGGAAACACTGGAGCCATTCAGGAAACAAATTGAATTGATATTGTGGAAAAATAGAAAACATGTTTATTTTATTTATCTGTAGATCTTTTTTGACAGGTGAGCTTTGTTTGATAGGGCTTGATTGATGGCATTGTTGACAAAGGATTGGGGTGCTGTTGTGCACCCCAATCCTAAGTGTACGATCCAATCCTACATGAGCCATGATGGTCTGTACACATCCTCAACATTTAACCATGATGTCATGTCTTCTGTAGAAATATGAATGGATCAAGCAATGAATATCTCAGAAAAGGAGACCACTAGATTAGGCTACATTCATTCCATTATAATGCAGTTTTATACTTTGCGGTGTAAAAAGAAATCACATGAATGGGTAATTGGTCTGTGATTATTGATCTTCATGGTTTTGTTCAGGGACTCATTCATTGCGTAGAAGAAGTGGTGTCGTGTAATGATGCTGGGTATGGCATTCGTCATGATGTCAGTCCAGGAGGGTGTTTTACTGTTGTCCCATGATGCATGTTGCGTCACACGACCTGTCTTCCAGCTGTCATGGACAGATGAACGACTTTAACGTCCACCACTGGAGCATGTCTCAGATCACATATGGGATGGATCATGGCCCCTCCATTAGAGACAGTGGAGGCTGGTGAAGGGAGGATGGCTCATACTAATGACTGGAATGGAGTGAATGGAATGGTGTGTTTAATGTGTTTTAATACATTTTAATGAGCCTATCCTCCCATTTAAATTGACACCAGCCTCCACTGATTTGAGACCAGTAGACCCGTAAACTTGTTGTTACCTTGTCTCCTCCATATTTGTTATTATGGGGTATTGTGCCTTTACAGCAAAAGTAATTTGTCGCTTAGCAACAGTGGCTGAGTACCCTGCAGTCTCTCTCTGTGTGTGTGTGTGTGTGTGTGTGTGTGTGTGTGTGTGTGTGTGTGTGTGTGTGTGTGTGTGTGCGTGCGTGCGTGCGTGTGTGTGTGTGTGTGTGTGTGTGCGTGCGTGCGTGCGTGCGTGTGTGTGCGCGCGCGCGTATGTGCCGGGGGAAGAGTTATTTTCTGAAGAGTTATTTTCTGATAGTGTTAGCTAGATTAGATAGATTTATGTGTTGACACCCTGTGTATGTTTTTAAGCATGTGTTATTTTCTGTGTTTTATGTCTTTAAGCATGTGTTATTTTCTGTGTTTTATGTCTTTAAGCATGGGTTATTTTCTGTGTTTTATGTTTTTAAGCATGGGTTATTTTCTGTGTTTTATGTCTTTAAGCATGTGTTATTTTCTGTGTTTTATGTTTTTAAGCATGGGTTATTTTCTGTGTTTTATGTCTTTAAGCACTGGTTATGTTCTCTGTTTTATGTCTTTAAGCATGGGTTATTTTCTGTGTTTTATGTTTTTAAGCATGGGTTATTTTCTGTGTTTTATGTCTTTAAGCACTGGTTATGTTCTCTGTTTTATGGCTTTAAGCATGGGTTATTTTCTGTGTTTTATGTCTTTAAGCATGTGTTATTTTCTGTGTTTTATGTTTTTAAGCATGGGTTATTTTCTGTGTTTTATGTCTTTAAGCATGGGTTATTTTCTGTGTTTTATGTCTTTAAGCATGGGTTATTTTCTGTGTTTTATGTTTTTAAGCATGGGTTATTTTCTGTGTTTTATGTCTTTAAGCATGGGTTATTTTCTGTGTTTTATGTTTTTAAGCATGGGTTATTTTCTGTGTTTTATGTCTTTAAGCATGGGTTATTTTCTGTGTTTTATGTCTTTAAGCATGGGTTATTTTCTGTGTTTTATGTCTTTAAGCATGGGTTATTTTCTGTGTTTTATGTCTTTAAGCATGGGTTATTTTCTGTGTTTTATGTCTTTAAGCATGGGTTATTTTCTGTGTTTTATGTCTTTAAGCATGGGTTATTTTCTGTGTTTTATGTCTTTAAGCATGGGTTATTTTCTGTGTTTTATGTCTTTAAGCATGGGTTATTTTCTGTGTTTTATGTCTTTAAGCATGGGTTATTTTCTGTGTTTTATGTTTGGATTATTTTCCATGCTGCTAGTAATATTTATATCTATTCAGCAGAGCTAAACCATTCCAATGTGTGAGGTCCAGCTCACAATTTTTAAACGTCCAGGCAATGAATGAACCTTTCTACTTTTGCCTAAGCCTTTAGGGTGGAAATGAATGTATAATGAATGCAGGTGGAGGACAGACTGTCCCTCTGGTTGATTAGGCAAACTGGCACTTGTCAACAATGTCTGCTGTTGGGGGTAAGTGTAATTAGTCTGTTCTAAACTACAGGAATGACCATCATCATGTGAATCATTTATAAGCTATGACCCTGCCTGCCTCTCAGAATCTCCATAACACTGTCAGGCTGAACCATAGCACCCTCGATTTGCTGACTGTCCAAAAACATCAACTACTATAAACCACACAGTGCCAACAGTGCCATACAATTCTCCCTGGTTTTCACAGAGGTAATGAATATGAATCTCTGAGTCCTAACAGTGTAGCACCCCACTAAGAGCCCATAAAAGAGTAGTGAGCTATAGAGACAGCCATGCTGCAGATAGATAGTCTCATTTTCTGGAGGATGTGAGCAGGAGATAAACAACAGCAGTGATAGATGGCGAGTCAGTGTGATGGAAAATCTGGTGTCCGTGACAATCAGTCTGATCTCTCAGGCAGAAAATGAACAAAGTGACTGGGCTCCACCAACTATGTAAATCCTGTTGTGTAGCATTAGAAAGAGTCTACGACACTTCTATGTGTGTTTCTACTACTGTATCTCATGTGGTGTGTGGAAGCCTGCATATTATGCAGACTTATAGGTGTGTGTGTGTGTGTGTGTGTGTGTGTGTGTGTGTGTGTGTGTGTGTGTGTGTGTGTGTGTGTGTGTGTGTGTGTGTGTGTGTGTGTGTGTGTGTGTGTGTGTGTGTGTGTGTGTGTGTGTGTGTGTGTGTGTGTGTGTGTGTGTATTAGATGTCCAGGGGTCATTGATAGAACTGATTTCAAGCAGGAGTTGGAGATCTCTGCAGACGGCTGGTTGCCTTCAGGAAAGAACAGGGCTCATGTTAATATTTATTACAGAATAGCTTTTAGGGCTTGCTTCCATTGTTTGACTGTTTTTTCTCAGGAACTTCTCTAAATCTCTCCATAATTCTAAATAGTTTCAACTCCCAATACGCTCAATGATTTGCAACACAAAGCTTCAAACGATGTCATAGTTGCATAAGCAAATATGGTAATCAGCTAGTAGACATGTGCACAGTGTGTTTTGTCCTTGTCGTGTGCTTTAGCCAAGCAGTGAACACATAATACATATTTGTGCATCTGAGATTCAGCGTGTCTGGATGTCCATGTAGTCTGCTGGGATGTCATTGGCAGTATGGCATAGATAGAGGACATGTTGTTGTGCCAGCAGGGAGAGGTTACAGATGGTGAACATTACATAATTGCAGTCCTCTAAGGGTAATTGAAGACGCTGTGGACCAGAGTGTGTATTCAGTCTGAGTGCTGGGTGTGTTTAGCTGTGACTCCGCTCTACAGTAGTTTGGGTTGTTGTTGGTTGTTTCCTCTATATCACTGATTGTAGGTCTTTCTCTTCATTATGATGTTGTTTTAGTTTATCACAAAAAAGTGTAAGGATCGTAAGGCCAGGACTGGACGGTTTGTGCTCTCTCTTTCTCCCCCCTCTCTTTTCTCTCCCTATTTCTCTGTCCCTCTCCCCTCTCTCTGTCCCTCTCAATCCCCCCCCCCCCCCCCCTCTCCACCTCCGAGGGTTCTCTGGGTCACCATCTTGATGACCAACACCCCCGGAGAGTATTTACTCATTCCTGACCTTTACTCCCGTCCTCATGACAGACACAAACCGAGCCTCCATGTCCCGTCTCCAAATGAGAAGCTTCTATGCACATCTCCCACAAATGGCACCTTTGATGTCTGCTCTAACCATAGCGTTTCTCCCACATTCATTCCTGAGAGTTTAAGGCAATTAGTCTCTTTTCCTCCTCCTCCTCCTTTCCTTCTTCCTCTCCCTCTGATGTCTCACAGAAACCTCTCTCACTTGTCTCTCACTCTCTTGAATTCGTCTCACTATTTTTTTGCATTCAGATCAACTGTGTCACCTTCCCGCTGCCCAGTGTGACGCCAGATCAGCCAGAGCAGCAGCTACTGAAGCCCAATGAGTGGAGCTACTGTGACTACTTCTGGGTAAGATAGCGCCTGACATCTCTAAACCACTCTCCAGCTCATAGAATAAGATCCCTACTTCCTATGTTTATAGGAATCTCAGCCCTGTTACATATGACTTTGAATCCAACAGGGTAGATTTTGTCTGTCATATTAACGCCAACTCGTGTCTACAAACATGATTGTAACAGAAGCCTCTTTTCACTGAACTGTGATTTGGATGGTTGTTCTTGTTCCACTGAGTCATGTTCTCAGTGGCTGTCTGTATTTCTGTGGCATAATGTGCTCCACTCAGCCAAAGCTCAAGCCCATTGTGTGAATTGAATCTGTCACCTCTGGTTCACGTGGGGCTACCACATCACTCCCTGTCGTATCCGCATCCTGTTACACATAGTGGGATGTGCTGCTCCTTGTTCAACCCTTAGACACACACACACTCATAACTCACACGCAAATGACGAACACACCCACATGCGCATGCACTCCTTAACCCATACGTTTGTAGTTCTCTGACTCATACACTCATCCACACACACACACTCCCCAACACCCCTCACCACTCACACACACTCAATGTAAACAATGTCATTTTCTCCATGAAATGAAGTCTGTGGCTGTATAGGTCTGCGTGTGTGATTGATGCTCCATCCTCTCCCTCAGACTGACAAGAAGGACCCCCAAGGGACCCCCTCTGTGGGCGGCTTTGAGGTGCTGCTGCAGAAACAGCTCAAGGGCAAACAGATGCAGAAAGAGATGGCTGAGTTCGTCCGGGAGAGGTAACACAACATAGTCAGCTTGGAAGGGGTCAGTGGTACTGTGTATTTAGTGTGTTGGGAAATGTTATTGATTCTCTTTATCGTATCTTTTTTGATCGTAATCTTATTTGGACTGTTTGTCGTGTCTTATCAGGGTGAAACAGGGTTCTCTTGTCATTATGTTATTGTAGAGCATGGGTTATTTTGTCCTTGACAACCTGGCTCCACTCTATAGTATCTATTCATATATTTACAATGTATTTATTTAGCAGACGCTCTTCTTCAGAGCGACTTGCAGGAGCAATTCGGGTTAAGTGCCTTGCTCAAGGGCACATGGACAGATTTTTCACCTAGTCGACTTGGGGACTGGCCCGACACTCTTGACCCCCAGGCTAGCTGCCGCCCCAGGTGTATCATCCCCATGCACATTTGAATTCAGAGACATGTGTTGTACTGTACTAGGTTTATAACGTTAAGTTGTAGACGTACATAAAGTGGACATCCTAAACATATGCTTTCATAGGCTTCAGCATAGCAAGAGGCCCCATTTTGCGCCCACAACAAAAGTTCCCATTGACTCAATAGACTTGAGAATTAAGTGAACTTTCACTTTTTCCCCTGACTGTATTCACACAATTCATTTAAAGGTCCCATTCCCCAACATTCTAATTCATGGCTGACCTTTCTTCATTGGTTCAGTGAGACAGCTGACCTGATGTCAGATTCTGGCCATATCCATTTCTTTGGAATGGCCTTCGTGACCTCCCGTAGAGGACAGGTTTACTCAGATGTGTATGGTTAATGGGTATTTGTGGGATAATTGAATGTCACAGAAATATGGCTGGCATTTCTGAGTCGCCCTCAGGGTGGCCATGAGTAAATAGCCTCACATCATTCCCATCTCTGGCCTTTCCACAGGAAAGTGCATTAACTCATATCCAGGCTGTTGTTAGAGGATATCTTCTCAGCACAGAATAATAGGCTTCTGCCTTTGAACATCATAGTGGCCACAGTGTTGTATGTCTTTGGGTGTCGGTGATATACTGGAGGACAATGTCTCCATGCACCAATGCTCCTCTAAAACTCTGTCAGCTTTAAAAAATGTTCTCCTCTATTGGTCTTCCCTGGAGTCCCATACTTTAGAGCCCCATGGCTGTCTTTGTCCGTTGCAGGATAAAGATTGAAGATGAATACTCTAAGAACCTCTCCAAGCTCTCCCAGAGCCCCTTGGCTGCTCAGGAGGAAGGGTGAGTGAGTTAACAGAATAGATTTCTATTCGTTCTATATTCTTCACCATATACCTGTTTGCTACTTGGGTGTTTTCCCATCCATTCTATCCAGTTTGGTTGATGTCTCTTGTGTGATCCCATTCCAGAACCCTTGGGGAAGCTTGGGCCCAGCTGAAGAGGAGTTGTCATGACGAGGCTGAAGTCCACCTCAAGTTCTCCAACAAGGTTGCTGTCTTGCTAGAAGATACTGTGGATGTTATAGATTGCATGTACTGTAACAGACCAAGAACATTCTAAAATGTCCATGTGAACTGATGGAAGTGGACAACATCCATGCTTCACTCATACCTTCAATAACATTATAAGATGTATTTTCTATGGCCTATGGAGCCCTCAGAGAAGGCTTAGTTGGCAGTCAGTTTATTTATGTGTTCCTTTGGTCAATCCAAGGCCTCTAGGACCACGTACTGGGGTGTTTGTTTACCTCACTCTGGTCTGACATGGGCAAAGAAAAAAGAGGGGGGGCTTACAGCAGCAATTACCAGTGAAGAAAAAAACTCTACTGGGTCTTAAGAATGCTTAAAATAAATCAGAGGTAGCCTTGAAGCTATACATAGCCTCCATTGTCTGATTAATTAGTGGTGTCTTCTGATGAGCCCCAGGCTGCGGACATGCAGCCCGCCATGATCCCCTCTCCTCTGAGCTCGGAGACACCACGGCTGATGGGATGGGGTTAGGTAACCTGTGGAAGAGTGAGAAATCCTCTTGAACATATAGTGGCCTAAGTGCACTTTTCATGACTATTTATATCCATGCTTTATGCAGCTAGGTCACATATATCCTGTATAGGACTACCAGGACTCTAAATTGGTGTGTTTATATAGTAGTTAGATAGGCAGGTACAATGTAGTTACAGTGTAGTTACACATAAGTACATATCAATTACAACTGTAATAACTGTACCTCTTCAGCTCCAGTGTGAGGTGGAGAAGCCCCTGCTGACGTTCAGAGACAACTTCAAGAAGGAGTTGAAGAAGTACGATCACCACATCATAGATCTCAGGAAGCAGCTGGCCAGCCGCTATGCAGGCGTGGAGAAGGTATGGACCATTCTAAACCAAAGCATCCAATAATCCTTGTCCTACAATTCAGGTTTTCCCAGAGAAGCTTTAAATGATCCAAAATGTATGTCAGAAGAAGTGTTTTAGGGTTGATCTGACTACACCACAGCATTATTATGTTGGACTATTGAAACCATTCACCGTATTATAAGATGAACTGTTTTTCTGCTCAGGAAAAACCTGTTGCTTTTTGTTGCCTATCTTTCTCCCCATGGTAATCATATAGACTAGATTAATCAATCCATCATAACGTCCTGTTCGTTTTATTTTAGTTGGCATCCATTACACACAGGAGATTTTGTGGGTTTACGGTTCGTGCCTGCCAAGTGCTGTATTTACATTTCCAACAGTGTTACATCATGACATTGGAGAATTGCCTCAACAGACGAGATGAAGGAAGATCCTGTGATGTGAAATAAGAATAGATTAAGGGATGAGGCCGGGATTTGAGTGGAGAAATAGGTAGCTGACATGAAAGGGCTGCAATGACTGTGGTAATAGTTGTAGGTTCAGTAGATCTGAGGACTAGCATGAAATGACTCATATTGTTTCTGTATTCACACTGCTGCTTGGGTTGCTGTAGGCCCGTAAAGCCCTGGCAGACCGGCAGAAAGATCTGGAAGTGAAGACCCAGCAACTGGACATCAAGCACATGAACAAACACGAGGAGGACATCAAGAAGGCCCGGCGGAAATCCACACAAGCAGGTCAGGGGTTAGACACACCGTGTAGCATATGTAGAGCAGCCGCACGTCACAGTTCCATGAAACGCCAGCATAGCGGTGCCGATTCTACCCCCAGAGAGGAGAGAACATGCACCCAAAGCATGCTGCATTCTCAGGTGTGCTTTTTATTAACTTACCACAGTGTACTTCTAAAGGCGACAAATTGCCTCTCTCCTTTCAAATCTGAGCCGTTCAATTCACCCACAGCTGTGTTTCTTGATAAATCAGCCCTGTATCGCTGAGCAGCCGCTTTTATGTTGCGTAAGCCGCTTTTGAGGCCACTCTTGCGTTGCACGCAATTTACCTACCCTTGTGATGTTGTGCTGCCATTGTGTAAAGTTGTGGTGGTGTTTTCATCAGCAACAAGAGGCATAGCCGACAGAGTGAGAACTCTGAGGGAAGCATCCCCTGGCACAACACCAGAACACATTGCAAAAGAGAGCCAGTAGTATTTCAACATGGAAACAAGTTTAATGATCTATTTTTGTGGTGGGATAATAAGTCGGCTTGGAGAGGACCATTACCCACAATCCCCAGGACTAATCTTTTGGTCGCAGTGAACAAGGGTATGAATGGAGGACTTGTCCCATCCGGACCAGCCAGGCATCCCAAACAGTCCCAAACACATGGCCGGGTCTGTTGTGTAAATGGAGCAGAGACAGGGTTGCGGACAGTGCAGATATGTTTCACACGCTCAGGGTTCAGACTTGGGGTGGATTCCCAGACTGTGTTGCCTAAGAAGACTATGTTTTCCCCAGCAGGAGGCAGAGGGGGTGAGGTGGGGCTGTGCTGCAGTCAGATAGGGAATGTGGGGGCGTTCAGTCAGACATGGATGGGGTTTGAGAACTCAGACAGGAGGCCGACAACACTAAAGCTCACTGCCAACAGCAGCCCATAGTAATGTAATGATACTAAGCAATTAGCTTAGTCAAAAATATTGAGCAATGTCTCTTCATTTATACTTAAAACCATCTGTTATACTGCAAGTATATTTTCCAGTGTTTTGTGTTGTACTGTGGATCTCAAAATCATTGCATTATCATGTGCTTAGGAGACAAACAGATCTTGCTTTGCATTTATATTTAAATGTGGAATCATAGTGAATATGCTTAATTCAGATAACATGAGGCTATGATCAGCCATGCAGTACAATGCCTGGGGCTCCCATTTATCTGTATTCCAGATAGTATGATGGTACAAATAGTTCTGGCGCCAAGATTGTAATTGCTTTTCCCATACATATCTATGCACACACTTTAGAGGAAAAAGCCAGTGTGAAAAAATAAATAAATAAAAGCTGGCATCTTGTTCATTCTCACTCCCACTCAGATAATTAGTCTCAGTTCACAGCTCTAATCAATAGATCCCGTTAGGCAAGCTTTAGATGATGTCTGCCTTGTGTCTTTCACTTTTTCCAGGGGCAAATGTCATTAAAAACCCTGGCCTCATTTCCATATAGATTGAGATGTGCTATTATTGGAGAGGCTGGATTGTAAAATAACTTCCTCTGTAGTTTTGTTTTAGGTTGTTTCTTACACCCTTTCTACAGTAGGCCTTTGGAATATATGTCTAATAGATTGAACTGAAATGTAGAAGAACGTCTCTAGGTCAAATTTGCTTTGCACTTTTCTTCAACCCTATTGAACCAAGCTTTATAGACTTAGCATCGGAGGTTAGCATCGGAGGTTAGCATCGGAGGTTAGCTTCGGAGGTTAGCTTCGGAGGTTAGCCTCTGCATTACGTTGCATCGATAGAGATGTCCCACACTGCAACAGGCATGGTTACTGAGTGCCCTTTGCTGGAAACATAGGGACTGAGTTCATGCACGCTTTTCCTCATGCATAAGTTCATCTAGGGCCTACATTTAATGTAGTAAACACTTCAAGGCCGTAGTACTTCATCTTTAACTACCTCAATTTAACTGCACAGGTATACCAGAAATGTAATGTTAATTTGTTGAGTATTACCTCCTAGTCAAATACACTGTGTTGAATGACCACTCTGAATCTGTTCTCTACAGGTGATGACCTCATGCACAATGTGGACCTGTACAACCGGGCCCAGTCCAAGTGGTTTGAGGAGATGGTCACCACAAGCCTGGTAATGCAATTTAACTAACTCTTCATAGTCTCATTGTTGACAACAAACAATATAAGATGATCACGTTCATCGTTATATTTGTTTTGACAGTGAGGTTGATTCCTTGTCTATGTATTTCCCTCTGTTCTTCAGGAGCTGGAGAGACTTGAGGTTGAGAGGGTGGAGATGATACGACAAGATTTACGCCAGTACACAACGCTGCGACATGAAACTGACATGTTCAACCAAAGTGTGAGCCATGTGTCCATTTCACTTACAGTACAAGTGGCTGTTCCCTTGAGTCAGCCTGACAGAACATGTGGCTGTTTGCTGGAGGCAGACAACCAATCTGTCAGTCATGACAGCCTGGACTCAAGGGTAGAATACGGTCACCGTAACAGACCTAGACGTAACATAGTAAAAGTACACCCCAATTAGCATGATATTGGACACCCCAATTAGCATGATATGTTACGTTTTGTATGGTATGTATTCATTTGTAGATGTCCATCTATTTCGTATGATATGTTACAAATTACAATTCATATGTGATGAATTGCAATTTGTACAATATGTTACGAATTATGAATTGTAATGTTAGCTAGGTGGTTAGGGTTAGGGGTTAAGGTTGGGTTAAGGTTATGGTTAAGGTTAGTTTTATGAGTTAGGTTAAGGGTTAGATTAAGGTTTAGCCAACCTTTTCTGACATGAGAGCTACTTTTAAAAAATGAAACATGTCACGAGCTACTCATTTTTTTCTAGGCTTAAAATAGTCACATTCTTCTCTTCTCCTCTCCCCTCCAGCTCTTCCCTGGGACCTTAGTGTACAGGAGTAGTGCATTATGTTTTCTGTCAATATACCTGGTAATGTTTGTTAATAAACAAATCTAAAGGGGGGGCTCTATAAAATCCAAATGGTTTTATATTTTCCCAAATTATGTTATTTCAGTTTTATTTTTCCTGGTTTAAGATTGTTTTTGTTTTTCAATTTCCAAATGACACTTGTTCATAGAGAAACGAAATTGGATGTTCTGAGTCCATGTCAATGCCTAAATCACATCAGAAGACTGAAGACACGTTTAGATTTAAGTATAATTCCCCTTTAATTGTGCATCTAACCCTTTAATTGCGCATAGAGAGTGAGCAATGTGCCATCTAATGTGCCGGTCTAGCAATGGTTCTGTACTACTGATGTACTACTGATGCTTATTTAATGGTAACGTTTGCAAATAATAGACACAAATGATATACAGTACTTCTGCCAAGTAATAAATTAATTGGCAGATATCGTGTTAGGTTTGGCTTTTTAAGCGAATAGTGGCTAACCAATGGTGGGATAATGTCAATGTTGCGTTGATTAGATTGTAGTTGGGATCTTGCGGTCTCTGATACTTTGTTTGAGATTTGTTTGTCCGTTTTTATTTTCATTTGATTTATTTCACCTTTATTTAACCAGGTAGACAAGTTGAGAACAAGTTCTCATTTACAACTGCGACCTGGCCAAGATAAAGCAAAGCAGTCCGACACATACAACGACAACGACACATACAACGACACATGGCGTAAAACAGACATACAGTCAATAATACAGTAGAAACAAGTCTATATACGATGTGAGCAAATGAGGTGAGATAAGGGAGGTAAAGGCAAAAATAGGCCATGGTGGCAAAGTAAATACAATATAGCAAGTAAAACACTGGAATGGTAGATTTGCAATGGAAGAATGTGCAAAGTAGAAATAAAAATAATGGAGTGCAAAGGAGCAAAATAAATAAATAAAGAAATAAAATAAAAACAGTAGGGAAAGAGGTAGTTGTTTGGGCTAAATTATAGGTGGGCTATGTACAGGTGCAGTAATCTGTGAGCTGAAAGCTAGTGAGGGAGATAAGTGTTTCCAGTTTCAGAGAATTTTGTAGTTCGTTCCAGTCATTGGCAGCAGAGAACTGGAAGGAGAGGCGGCCAAAGAAAGAATTGGTTTTGGGGGTTACCAGAGAGATATACCTGCTGGAGCAGGTACTACAGGTGGGTGATGCTATGGTGACCAGAGAGCTGAGATAAGGGGGGACTTTACCTAGCAGGGTCTTGTAGATGACCTGGAGCCAGTGGGTTTGGCAACGAGTATGAAGCGAGGGCCAGCCAACGAGAGCGTATAGGTCGCAATGGTGGGTTGCATATGGGGCTTTGGTGCCAAAACGGATGGCACTGTGATAGACTGCATCCAATTTGTTGAGTAGGGTATTGGAGGCTATTTTGTAAATGACATCGCCGAAGTCGAGGATTGGTAGGATGGTCAGTTTTACAAGGGTATGTTTGGCAGCATGAGTGAAGGATGCTTTGTTGCGAAATAGGAAGCCAATTCAAGATTTAACTTTGGATTGGAGATGTTTGATGTGGGTCTGGAAGGAGAGTTTACAGTCTAACAAGACACCTAGGTATTTGTAGTTGTCCACGTATTCTAAGTCAGAGCCGTCCAGAGTAGTGATTTTGGACAGGCGGGCAGGTGCAGGCAGCGATCGGTTGAAGAGCATGCATTTAGTTTTACTTGTGATTAAGAGCAATTGGAAGCCACGGAAGGAGAGTTGTATGGCATTGAAGCTTGCCTGGAGGGTTGTTAACACAGTGTCCAAAGAAGGGCCAGAAGTATACAGAATGGTGTCGTCTGCGTAGAGGTGGATCAGAGACTCACCAGCAGCAAGAGCGACATCATTGAGAAGAGAAGAGAAGAGAAGAGAGTCGGCCCAAGAATTGAACCCTGTGGCACCCCCATAGAGACTGCCAGAGGTCCGGACAACAGACCCTCCGATTTGACACACTGAACTCTATCAGAGAAGTAGTTGGTGAACCAGGCGAGGCAATCATTTGAGAAACCAATCAACCAACCAACCAGTTTGCGGTGGAACGTGAAAAATGCATGCACTTTCAGAATTGTTGGCGAGCTACTCATAGGTGGGCTGCGAGATTGATCTGTTGGAGACCCCTGTGCTAAGTCGTTTCAAAGTATCTAAAAAGTAGTAAGGAGTTGCAAAGTTGCTAATGAGCTAAAATGCTAATGTTGTCTGTGATGAGATTCGAGTACGCAAATTTTGGATTGCTAGACGTTCGCGTTATACCCGTAACCTTCTGTCTTATGTAACCATGCCAAACGTAACATATCATACTAATTTTAGTGTCCTGTATTTACATTTACTATGTTACATCTAGTCTATAAGACCAGACTGGCCATGGGCAGCCTAGTTAATTGATGAGCCGTTTGGAACTGTTAAAGAATGAAATATACAACATAGGTTGCACTTTGTGTGATGATTACCTTCTTTTGGAGAGCATAGTGCTACAGTAAAACAGAATGGTCATCAGTGAAATAGGTAATTTGGAGTGTGGTGTATGTTGATTTTTTTTAAAGCAGATCCATTTAGCTAACAATTCTAGATCAAGTATCCCAATACAAAGGATTTGTGCAATGTACTCAGATCAACGTTTTGGTAAGCATGTTTGTTGTGAAAATGCTGGCCAAACAGTTAAAAGGATTTCACTGCCTCCAAACTCGATCACCATACCTGTGTCACCCCTTCACCAGCTGTTATCACTCCCTGATGACTGTTTTTACTGGGCCATACTTGAACAGGGAGAATGAACCCAGATGCTCTCCTCATTTAGGAGGTGCAAACACCTGCAGATCTAACGAGACGTTGAGGGTCCTGTACCAAGGGTAGTGCCACTTTGGGTGATGGTGAAGGCCAATTACAGGTGGCACACACTACTGATCAGCCTAATAAGGAGGTTGTCCTTTAGAGGGCCACTATAACAAGCTCAGCTGATACCTGCTGGCACACTTCTTTGCCTCCAGTTGTATTAGCAAAAGGCAGCTCGATGTGTCTCCAGAAACAGTACGCTTAACCCTGTCCACTATGGATAGAAGTGTCTGTCTCTCCCCTCATTGTGTTCTGTATGAGCATCTATGAGTTCTCTAAGCATTTACATTGTCTATGAGATGTGTCAGTGTTGGCTTCATGTGTGATGAAAGTCCATATGAGCGGTGTGTGTGTATGTGTGTGTGTGTGTGTGTGTGTGTGTGTGTGTGTGTGTGTGTGTGTGTGTGTGTGTGTGTGTGTGTGTGTGTGTGTGTGTGTGTGTGTGTGTGTGTGTGTGTGTGTGTGTGTGTGTTGGCAGACGGTGGAGCCAGTGGATCAGCTGCTTCAGAGTGTGGACCCAGCCAAAGACCGAGAGCTGTGGGTGCAGGAGCACAAGACCGGGGATCTCCGCCCTGTGGACATGGACATATAGTTAACTACACTGACGTACCTCAAGCAGCCAGAGGCAACACCTCCACCTCCATACTGTCAGAATCCCAGGCCTCTCACAAAACATTCCAACTACAGCTACAGGTGCAGGTGCATGTATGTTCAGGATAAGGTGAGGCCTGTACATTCTGTCTATGATGACATCAGAATAGCACAATGTTATCTCAGTGATAACTGGAGAAAAGTTAGCATTCCCAATGCAGTGCTTTTGAACCTACAATGGAAAAACAAGAGATCAATAGTCCAAATACCAGCATGTTACAGTAATACAATGTTTGATAGTTTTACTCTGTATAATGAATGCCACTAAACAAGCTTAAACAATTATTTTGGGTTTTATCTGTTGTAAAATTAGAAGTTTCCACTATGAAGAATGATTAATTTTTATGTATTTGAGAAATAGATTGGATGCATTGTAAAACCTTATAATTTTGGCATATAAACTGAACAACTAATTTTTAACATTTCACTTTATTTTAGATACTGGAACATGAAACATTATGTGATATCCTAGATTAATTATGATATATTTTCATATTTACGCCCATTCATTTTACCTGTCAAGATTTGCATGTTTTGGGAAAATATCTTACATTAACTGTATATGGTTAAGTGCATATTTGTGAAATATGATGGCTGTCTTGGCACTGTAGTACAATGTATATGGGATGTGTTTACAGAAAGTATATACTCCAAGTTACTGCACTCAATGAACAAGAGTGAATCAACTCATTAAGGTTTGTCATGAACATGAATTTATGTACAACAACCTCGCTCAAAGTTGAATAGGGTAAGATGTTTAGGATTGTGAAACAGCATGTTGTCACACGTCACCTCGTGTGGCAGATTGGAACATAGGCCTGAGTCTATTTTGGATCAGTGGTGAGACAATGATGACGACGATCCATGTTACAATGAACACCTTTTAGTGCCTCAAGGTTATAAACAGTACCTGGAATGTTCTTGATATATTCTATTCTGCATCAGTGTATATTTGTAGATACAAGCTAGATGTATTTTGCTGTTAACTGTTTAAGTGGCCTTGCACTTTCGGTCAACTAAATGTTTGTACCTTGTTGTTTGTCAATGAATTATAACAGGATAATAGTCAACAGATTCTAAAGTCATTCATTCATTTTGCACGCCACTTTGTGTGTCAACCATTGCTTAGAGTTGGGAATTGCTATTTTGCATTTATCCTAAATACAGTCCACTTTGTATATCCAAGAGGAGTCATCACTTGGAAGCTCCAAGTCACATTTTAATGACTCGCAAAAGCTCATCAGAAAAAGTGGTCAGTGTTACTGACCATACATTTCATACAGTATGCTATTAACAGATAATAGCATAGCCTTTAGCCAACATATCCACCTAAACAAGCGTACATAACATGATATAAAATACTGCATGTTTGTGTGTCTGTCTGTCTGTCAGTCTGCGTTTTGCCGTTAGTTATTCTGGAAGTGTAACAAAGCAGGGACTTTCTGTGTTTATGGACCATCTCCTCAGACTATCACTCCTTTCATATTCTAATGTGGATAATACATTCACTATGCCAAGACATGCAAACAGAGAACACATCTATCAGTATATAGACAACGTCTATTCAGTATATACATGCCTTATCCACATTGTTTCTAGGTGAGAAAATATGAAAATACCACTGAAATTATTTGCATTATTCTATCCCAAACTAATCCAGATTGAAATGTTGTACTTATTGTATAAGTTATCCTGCTACAGTATGTGTCAATGTTATGTGTTATGGTAAAGTTCTTACATTAGAAGTTAATGTACTTAACTTAACCACTCATTTTGTAGTAATGTTGATTTAATTGCCTTTTGTTAACTGATTTCCATTTCTCATGTACATCAATTCAAATGTTTCCAATCTTTAAAGAAATGTCAAATCATTGGTGACCTTTGTCCAGACAATATACTGTAGAATGCTGTGTTTACAATAAATCGTTTCCTTGGAAATACGATTTGACAAGACTTAAAAGGGTTTTGTTTCATTATCATATACTGGCTTACATACAGTTTGGCTTACTTCAAGTCCTGGGACATGTTTAAATGAATTGGATTCATCCCAATAAGCAGATGAAATTCAGCCTTTTGCCTCTGGCTTTTAAGGTCAATCCCCTCCCCTCTGACTGTTTGTGGATTGGCCAGGGAGATCCAGGGAGATCGGCCAGGTGGAGGAATATTGACATGAAACCAGGCCATGCATTACTGGGAGCCAAATCAGGCTTTAGAGAGAGAACGAGTCAAGCCCTGTGTTTCTGACCTTACACCTTGGACAAGTTCAGTGCCAAGATGACATATGATTGGAGTTAAAGCACATGTTCTGTAATTCATTATTTGACGTGTGTAATGTATGGAGCGGGCTGCTCCTCGCTCTAGATCATCTTTAATATTGCAGATTGTGGGTTCTATCAATGTAATCGTTTGCGTCATTTCCAATATTTTGTTCTTTATTATTTCCCCCTAACCCTACCACCCCTCCCCTAATTGGAGTAAACAAATGTACAACAATACTTAGACTTATACTCCCTGCTTATACAATATATTTTACAGGAACAGTACGTTATATTTATGTTTTTAGAACCCCTTTATAATGTCATTTTTCACAGCGCTTTTAATTATGCAGTTTCCAGCAGTCTCTGACAGCATCAACAAAATGTCAACAATATTCAAGAAAAAAGACTCCTTTTCCTTTGGTCTACCAGTTGAATACTGTACATTGTATGAGGTTTCAGTCCTGCTAAGCACATTATAAGACACATTCTATAGACATGATTACCTTCATAACAAACCTCTGCCAGGATGTTTCTAAACTGACCTTCACATACTAATAGGATTGATAGTAAGACAGGGATTGTTAACTTCAGCCTAAGTCCCTTCACAAGGAGCTCCCCACTGGGCACAGATGTCAAGTCTATGTTGGTTCGACGTCATTTCATTTAAATATCATGGAAACAACATTGATTCAACCAGTGTGTGCCCAGTGGGTCCTTTCCTGGTGGCTTTCTCTTTATTAAACTAAACAGCAGCAGGCAACAGAATCCTGGAAACCATTCATTCATTACGAAATAGAAAAGAATACCCAGAGTTCTAGAGCACGGAACAGTTATTTGAGTGGGAAGAAAAGTCCAGGTGGCTCATAGACAAACAGGTCATCCACCACAATGTGCGGTACTTCAATGTGTAAGCCAATGTTGTCTAGCGCACAAAGAGCCCAGGTCTGGCAGGAGAGTTGGGTTTGTAAACAGTAAAGCTTTGAACAGTCTTATAGAATTCAAAATAATGATTTTGTCGGAAAGCTATTGTTTCTTCTCCTTCAGTTTGTCCTTGATTTTCTGGGGCTCATCATACTGAATCAACCGTAGGATGTCCTTGTTGTCCATCACTCCTTGAATGAATTCCCTCTCTGCAATCTTGTCTGGAAAGGAAACATAGAAAATGTCATTACTGAATCAACATTATTATGGTTGTTTATTTAATGTATCTAATTGTGCAAAACACATAGGAAGTCTCTCATGCCAGAAGTTCTCATCGCATCACATTTAGAAAATTCTTCACAATCAAAATTACCATCTTCTTTCTTTCCAAAAAAGTCCCAGACTTTGTCTGCTCTCTTATCAGGTGTGTTCTCATCTTCAGGCAGGTCCTTTTGGTCTTCCTCGGGGATCATGTTAAATATTGACTGTAAAGCAATAAAACAATAAGGAAAAACATGTCACTTTCAAATGTAGATTAAATACTGAATTCAGCAAATGTACTATAATAGCACCGTTCAAAAATGCAGACTACATAAAGATTGTTCTCCCATCATATTTTTACGGGATGACTGAATACGTAGAATATTAAACAACTCACCTAATCATTTCACAAATGTATGAAATAATATATGTTCTGCTTTTAATTTGATTCATCTTGTTGCACTTTTTGGTTGTAACTAAGATCTTTGTTTATGTCCATTCTGTATACTGAGTGGTTCAGTAATTACCACCACCACCACTGTGTCTTCACACTAGAGGCAGAGAAATGGTTTGTTTGTGTACCTTAACAATCTCTTGGATCTCATTTTTGCTGATGGTTCCGTTTCCATCCACGTCGTAGAGGGCGAAGGCCCACTCTAGCTTCTGCAGGGTCTTGCCTCCGGAGGTAAGGTGCAGGGCCACAATGTACTCCTTAAAGTCCAGTTGACCATCTGCGTTGGTATCAAAGCTCCTAAAGACATGCCTTGCGTACTCAGTAGGATCTGCATTAGGGAAGAAGCTGGCATAGATGCCCTCAAATTGCTCCTTGGTGATCCTGCCTGTGGGGCATTCCTTGAGGAAGGACTGGTACCAGACACACAGCTCCGCCTCGTTGTACTTAGTATTGGACTTCAGGTCCTCCAGAAGTTCCTTGGACAGTGCCCCACTCTTAGAATTCCCCATACTGCAAAGAAACACTATGGTGAAGTGATAATATTGTTTTTTTCTTGTTTTGTGTGTACTACCTCTCTCATCTGACTTGGAGGAAACCACCTGTTGGCTTCTTCCTGACTTGGTCTGACTCTCCTTCTCACCCTGACCACTTCACAATGTGCTGAACAGGATTATGGTCATCGCTACCTAAATACCAGACAAGCTGTCTTGAAGATAAAGAGGATAACTACGTCATACGAGGTTGACATATTTTCTAGGGTCCAATGAGGTAGTAGTGTGTGCATCATACAGGCACAATGACATCAAGCTTTACATAATACAGGTTGATGCAGTTTAAGATTAGCTAAGGATTAGATTGAGCTTTCTATGTCCATTGTTGCCAAAATAACGATGTTACATGATTTCCATTGAAAGATATTGATACCACCATCCTATTTCATTTGACACTACAGTGATGTTCCCTGACTTACTTTTTATTTTCCCTTTATTTAACTAGGAAAGTCAGTTAAGAACAAATTCTTATTTTCAATGACAGCCTAGGATCAGTGGGTTAACTGCCTTGTTCAGGGGCAGAACGACAGATTTGTATCTTGTCAGCTCGGGGATTCAATCTTGCAACCTTTTGGTTACTAGTCCAACGCTCTAACCACTAGGCTACCTACCTGGTTTGTGGTAAACAAGATATGTGAATGAGCAGGGTGAAAGGTGTGCAAGTTTAAGCCCACCTGTAGAGCAGGGTATTCGTGTCTGTGAAGCAGCTCAGGGCTGTCCCTGTAGATAGCATAGGGAGATGAGATGAATTGTCTCTCCATTGTAACAGTCTCATGGCAGATAACTGGGCCATCTGCTGTTTTAGTAAATGGACCTCAATGAATTCAGGAATTGAGCTGAGTAAGTGCTGTGCTGTGAGACTGATGGCTTTACTCTGACAGCTCTGTCACAGCATCATACACTCCTCTACTAGAGTTGGCTAATGCTCAGCGTAATTAGAACAGTTGGCTAATTTAGATGAAATATTTGCCAATATTGACACCCATATAAGATGACCCTGCTCAGACCATGTCAACATTGCCATGTCATTGACAGATGTCAAGTTTGTTTACGTAGTGTTGTAAAGCAAGTCTTCATGTTTATTTCAGTATTGGTTACAGAAGGTAGGGATTTAAACAAGGAAACTTTGTTATATACTATCCTCAAAAGTATGTGGACACCCTTTCAAATTTGTTGATTGGGCTATTTCAGCCACATCCATTGCTGACAGGTGTATAAAATCGAGCACAGGGCCATGCAATCTCCATAGACAAACATTGGTAGTAGAATGGCCTTACTGAAGAGCTCTGTGACTTTCAATGTGGCACAGTCATAGGATGCCACATTTCCAACAAGTCAGTTTGTCAAATGTCTACCCTGCTAGAGCTGCCCCGGTCAACTGTAAGTGCTGTTATTGTGAAGTGGAAACGTCTAGGAGCAACAACGGCTCACAGAATGGGACCGCCGAGTGCTGGAGCGCGTAGAACGTAAAAATCGTCTTTCCTCAGTTGCAACACTCACTACCGAGTTTCAAACTGCCTCTGGAAGCAACATCAACACAAGAACTGTTCAACTGATTTGAAATTCAGAATTATTATTTGAATGATCAATAATATGGATGCCTATAATACCATCTTCAAGTCAATTGTTATGACTGGCAATGGTATTAACAGCATGAAAACTGTAAATGATCGTGAAACAATTAGCATTATGTGTGTTAGTGGTATGTTGTGTAGGTACCAGGCTAAGATGTCAGTGTGCTGAGCTCAGCTCAAGCTATTTGCGTTGCCCTCTTGTTACAAGAGAGTGAAGTCTAAGCAACCCGTTTACAGTACTGTACGTCTGATCATCTATGATACAATGGGGGAAATGGTATTGGTGTTAATGTCAGCATCTTTATAACTTTATACCGTATATCTTTATAACTTTATACCGTACCTAAATAACTTTCAGGGTTTTCAGGGTATTTTGGTGGGACGGTGTGTATGAATGTGTTATTAATTTAACTGCATCTCATTTTAGTTTTGGCAGCCCCAGCAGAGCTCATATCAGCTTAGGTCTTGATCTAACGTGTTACCTAGTCAAACCAACTGACGTCATAGAGGGAATGAAACTAGTGTAACCAGCTTATGTCTGACGTGATGGCAGTGGTACACAGGGGACACAAACATAGCTGTGCAAATCATAACTGCTGAGCACAATGTTCAGCCAGATGGATTCCTAACTCATATTTATGTACTGAACATTTGAATGGATTAAGCACTCAAAGCACTCCTATGCCATCAATCTGGAATTTCTCTTGCATAATCAGATGGCAAGTTAACCCAATCACAGTATCTCAAATATACTGTATGTAAGCAGCATTAAGAAATACTACTGTAAAAAATGTGTTGGTGGGAAATTAGATGGATGTTTTAGTCATTACTGATGTTCATCTCTTTATAATGGTCAGGATATAGTAGTGTAGGTTGAGTTCCAGTTATAATCATTTCCTGGCTATTTACAGAAAAAGAAGGAAGTGGACATCTAAATCCATAACAACACACTGAGTGGTGTTGCCTGTAGAGCCTCAGGACATAGCAGCCTACAGTACCATCATGATGCCAAAATCAAAATTTCTTACATTGGCATCTAAACTCTCACAAGTATATCAGGTCCAAATGTATTCTTATTTTATGTTTGCTTGCTTCTGTACAGCCCAGTGTATGCATGTTTCTCATGACATCCAGGAGCCTGGACAACAGCTGAGCGTCCTGACATGTTCAGAGCAGTGTGTGGAACAAGGTCAGTGTCCTCATCCATCAATGGTGCTCAGTTTGCCTGGCAAACATGAAAGGATTCAGATTGAGGATAATCCCGATGGAATACCTTTGTAAGCTTTGAGTTTTAAGGTTGCATGTTTCATCTACTGCTGGTCATTTTTGATTCTGTAAATTGTGGATTCTGGCCAAAAACAAAAACAATACAGGTATAGTTGAGAGGGGAAATCATGTTCATTTTTTATTGGTTGTTATATAAGAATAGGAGGAATTGGAAGTAGACAGTTGTTGTTGAATGTTTTTCAACACTACTCTGAAGCTGGTGAAGATATATACTTTGGGCATTTGGCAAGTGTACATTCCAAAATTATATATCAAAATCTCCTCAAACAGTATGGACTCAAAGTAATTGGGTCATAAGCATATCATTGCACATAATATTGTAAATCAACTAAGATGGCCCCATAATCAAGGGTAGACTTTATTTCCTAGGGAAAATATTACCCAACCCTCAACATACTACAGAATTGAAAGATGACCACAAGAATACAAGGAAAATGTCTCAAACCCTCGGTCTGGTTCCACCCACTTGAAAGTAATGTTTTGGTACTTGTGCCTTTTTTAAGGTGAATAGCACATGGAATGTAATGTACCAACATATGGATTATGTTTACAGAATGGATTATGTTTACAGAATAGCACATGGAAGGTAATGTACCAACATATGGATTATGTTTACAGATTATGTTTACAGAATAGCACATGGAAGGTAATGTACCAACATAAAGGATTATGTTTACAGAATAGCACATGGAAGGTAATGTACCAACATAAAGGATTATGTTTACAGAATAGCACATGGAAGGTAATGTACCAACATATGGATTATGTTTACAGAATAGCACATGGAAGGTAATGTACCAACATAAAGGATTATGTTTACAGAATAGCACATGGAAGGTAATGTACCAACATAAAGGATTATGTTTACAGAATAGCACATGGAAGGTAATGTACCAACATATGGATTATGTTTACAGAATTTCTGACAAAACATCGTTGTGATGCAGTCGTATACTCTCAGCTCACTGGGTTTGCCTTACTTTCCAATAGGAGGTGTCCAATATTATGTCAAATATTGATTGATTACACATCCGTTTTATTGCCCTGTTTTCCCACTACTTGAATCTGCAGAGTCATCTCTGTCATCCCTGTTTTCTGTTGGATCTATTAAGTGACACTGCCCCATTAAGTCACAAGAGAGTACATTTAAGGATTAAGAATTAATTCCTCATTCCCTGATCTAACAATCCTTCTGGGTCCTTTGTTTTTACGGTCTGTGCAGAAACGTTTGGTCTCTCAGAAAGCTGAGTACACATGCCAGTATCAAATTCTCTCAATAGAAACAATTATTCAGTGATGTTGGATGTTAGCGCCATGTCAAGAATTACTGCACCTCACAAACACAGTGGAGATTTTTAGATACCTGTGACCCTGTGTCCATTCTGTGTCACTCAAGTCAGCTCCATGCACTGAACTCCAATATGTAGGCCACAACTGCTGATCAGTGAAGGAAGTGGCACTTGCTGCCCTCTTGGTATTCATTGGCCTAGTGGAGAGTAGTTATGGACAAGAGAAATCAGTTGAAGAAAATGCAGGATCCTTTCTCCCAACATCTGTCTACCAACATCTCTTAAGCCTATTTCCCATAGCAGTTTGCCTTCATTTGCATGTAACATCCTGCATAAGCCAATCACCAGGCTATCAAATAGGAACAGATTTACTTTGCATGCACACATGTTGATACTTGATCTGCAGCCTCATGCAATAATGTGTGTTTCACAACCTAAAGTCACTGTCACACTTTGAGTTGATCTGACCTTTATGATAGCAGGTACAGTATGATGAAATTATACACTGAGGGTACTACAAAACAAATATTGAGTTGCCCCCTTTTGCCGTCAATCAATTTGTCGGTGCATGGACTCCACAAGGTGTCGAAAGCATTCCACAGGGATTCTGGACCATGTTGACTCCAATGCATCCCACAGTTGTGTCAAGTTAACTGGATGTCCTTTGAGTGGTGGACCATTATTGATACACACGAGAAACTGTTGAGCGTAAAAAACCCAGCAGCGTTGCAGTTCTTGACACCGTCAAACCGGTGCGCCTGGCATCTACTACCATACCCCTTTCAAAGGCACTTAAATATTTTGTCTTGCCCGTTGACCCTCTGAATGGCACACATACACAATCCATGTCTCAATTGTCTCAAGGCTTTCCAATACTTATTCATCTGTCTCCTTCCCTTCATCTACACTGATTGAAGTGGATTTAACCAGTGACATCAATCAGGAATCATAGCTATCTCCTGGATTCACCTGTTCAGTCTATGTCATGGAAAGAGCAGGTGTCCTTAATGTTTTGTACACTCAGTGTAGTTTGTGAAAACATGCATCAGTAATGCCCAACTATGCCAGAGCATGTCCAGTCCAATGTTTGCATTGGCGAGAGCCTTGTTCCAGATTAAAGAGTAAGCCCAAACGAATATGTTTTGTTACTATGCTCACAGAAACAGCCTAGGTTTAGATATGACAATAAAATGGAGGTCTAGAATATAATTTGTCCTGTGTAATAAATTACGCATTTGGTGAGTGGGTGGAGAAAGATGGGAGAAAAAGAGACCACAGCAAGCAGAAGAGAAAAGAGAGAGAGAGAGTTCAAATAAACAAGGGAGAGACAAAAAGAGTGATTGGAGGATTGGAGTATAAGGGAGCGCAAGCAAGGAAGAGAACGAATCCTTCAATAAAGGTATCAGGCAGCACATCCTTAGAGCCACAGGAGAGATGCACATACAGCATCACTCAAGGAACCTCAAATGCCACAAGATTATGAAGATTTGAGATATATTTGAGAGGCAAAACACGGCGGCGACATATCGAAAGCCTGGATTAGTTGCCTTTTCATTTCATTTTGCCCAGCCTCCAGCATGGGGACAGAGTGCAGTCGGCGGGGGTCCCTGGCGCTCACCCTCAACATTGTAGCATTTACGTGTGCCCTGTCAGCAGTGACCACTAGCTTCTGGTGCGAGGGGACCAGGAAGGTGGTCAAGCCTTTCTGCACGGGGCCGGTGACGACCAGGCAGTCGTACTGCATTCGCTTCAACAGCAGTAACATCAATGACAGCCGGCTGGTGCAGTACATCTGGGAGTCGGGAGAAGAGAAGTTCCTGATGAGGAAGTTCCACACCGGCATCTTCTTCTCCTGTGAGCAGGCTGCTGACATGAATGGTAAATAACGTTCATGTACAACTTGCAGAAATGTTGAAATAGAACATGCGACTATGTTGGCCGCTCAGCAGCTGGTCCTGTGTGACCATGCTCTCTAAACCTGATGTGTTTTGGGTAGATTACAACAAGAAGTGAAGGAGGAAGTACATTGGGAGAGACTAAAATAATATCAAGATGCAAATGATTTGACAGTCTGCTATTTACTTGCATAATTACATCATCATGTTGTTTTGTCTTTTTTTTGTCTTTGAGATTTGATAAAATAAGCCAAAAGTAATGTTCTATTTGGTATCAGGTTACTTGTGTTGACTTTACTGAAATGGACTGACATAATGATGCATCCGTTTTAGTAAGAGTTTTACAGTACGGAGGTCATTGAGTGCAAGAATTGGAATGTTTGCAGAAACTCTGTGACCCAACAATGATTTGCTATGATTGCTGTGAGAGTCATCAGTAGCCAGTCCTGAGGTGTGACAGAACAAACAGCTGTGAGAGTCATCAGTAGCCAGTCCTGAGGTGTGACAGAACAAACAGCTGTGAGAGTCAGCAGTAGCCAGTCCTGAGGTGTGACAGAACAAGCAGCTGTGTGAGTCAGCAGTAGCCAGTCCTGAGGTGTGACAGAACAAACAGCTGTGAGAGTCAGCAGTAGCCAGTCCTGAGGTGTGACAGAACAAACAGCTGTGAGAGTCATCAGTAGCCAGTCCTGAGGTGTGACAGAACAAACAGCTGTGAGAGTCAGCAGTAGCCAGTCCTGAGGTGTGACAGAACAAACAGCTGTGAGAGTCAGCAGTAGCCAGTCCTGAGGTGTGACAGAACAAACAGCTGTGAGAGTCAGCAGTAGCCAGTCCTGAGGTGTGACAGAACAAGCAGCTGTGAGAGTCAGCAGTCGCCAGTCCTGAGGTGTGACAGAACAAACAGCTGTGAGAGTCAGCAGTAGCCAGTCCTGAGGTGTGACAGAACAAACAGCTGTGAGAGTCAGCAGTAGCCAGTCCTGAGGTGTGACAGAACAAGCAGCTGTGTGAGTCAGCAGTAGCCAGTCCTGAAGTGTGACAGAACAAACAGCTGTGAGAGTCATCAGTAGCCAGTCCTGAGGTGTGACAGAACAAACAGCTGTGAGAGTCAGCAGTAGCCAGTCCTGAGGTGTGACAGAACAAACAGCTGTGAGAGTCAGCAGTAGCCAGTCCTGAGGTGTGACAGAACAAACAGCTGTGAGAGTCATCAGTAGCCAGTCCTGAGGTGTGACATAACAAACAGCTGTGGGAGTCAGCAGTAGCCAGTCCTGAGGTGTGACAGAACAAGCAGCTGTGAGAGTCAGCAGTCGCCAGTCCTGAAGTGTGACAGAACAAACAGCTGTGGGAGTCAGCAGTAGCCAGTCCTGAGGTGTGACAGAACAAACAGCTTAGTGGGATAGAAAAAGGACTGGAGACATGAAGACTGGAGACATGAAGACTGGAGACACCACTATCAGATAATGGATAGGGTCTGATTTTAAAAGTGGTAAGCGATTTATCTTGGGGAGTAATCGGTCAAACAACATGAAGGTGAAAATCTTGATCATAACCATTTAGCTGATGCTTCTGTGCATACTAACACATTTATATTTCATTTATAGAAAATAACAAAGAAGAGTAAAACATTTTTGGATTGCATTACCTATTTCTAAAACTACAATTTACATAAGAAGATAAGAAAAATAACAAGACTAGGCTACATGAACTAAATGAATGTTTCTCTGCTTCCAGGTTTTAACTGCAGAGACTTTAAAGACATTGCACCTGACCATGAAAAAGGTAGGTAAAACCCATTTATAAAACGATTATCTTTCCGTCTAGTGGTGTAAAGCCCTGATAAATCTATATTGTCCTCTTGACCACAACTTTATATGAGTCCAGTCATCAAAAATATATAAAGACAGTGATTTTATAGGATGATGCCATTTGCAGGTGTCCCCTTTTTCACTCTCAACAAAATCTATATGAAGCATCAACAATTGTTCATAATCTACTGTGAAAAGAAATAAAGACAGTCATATCTGCTCCCAATAACTGAATGGGTAAACGCAACACTAACCCACTACGTTATTGGTAGTATATATAGACTTTATTTCATTGTTTTCAAAAGTGTACTATTCCTCTGCAACTTTTTTTGGAATGTCCGTCAACTCTTGCCTTTTACTGGAACATAATCTACTGTGACTCCAATCAGGGCTTCCATAGGAAATCCTAAATAACAGCCTAAAAACTAAAGTAAAGCTGTTGTAGTAGTTTTACATTAGAAGCAGCTTTCATCTTGTTATCAGTGGCACCTGTCGTCTCTATCCAAGTCCCACCGGAGCAGGCCTACAGAGAGCTCAGGGGTCTCTTCCTGTTTGGGTCTGTGGAGTCTCCCTTCCTATAGGTGGGATTATTTAGTAGAGGGAAGTGGATTCTAGAGGCGACAGTAGTACTCACTCTGACTGACTCCTCTCTTCCTTCTATTCCCAGGGGTCCTGTGGCTGTGCATCACAGCTGAGTGTCTCTACCTCATCCTGCTGTTCACGGGTGGTGTACTCATGTGGTTAGAGCTGTGTCCTTGCCTCAGCGTCATGGACAAGCTGAAGCTCAACGCCTTTGCTGCCATGTTCACCGCCCTGTCAGGTAACACATCTGTGCCTGGGAATGATGTTCACGGTCATATATATATATTTTTAAATGTGACGTTCACCATTTGTCAAGTGAACAAGTCATCAAAGAATACTTTCATACAGTCACTCAAAGCTGATCACCAGCCACTGAGGAGTTGATTATCTCTCCCTGCATCCTTAACTATGAAGTCGGCTTCACAGAGGGGGCACACTAGTGAGTGGACATCCCCTGGCTCCGTTTCTCAATGACCAAAGGCCATGTCAACCTCCATGCCACGCTATCACACTAAGGCTGGCACTGGGCTGGTCAAATTGGATAGAGAGCCTACAGTAGACAGGCTTTGGGAGTCCCAGCTACACAGTAGATCAGAGTCCAGCGTGTCTGTGTGTAACACTAGCCACCAAGGGGATTACATCATCTAATACCATGCATGCAACCCACTAACCATCCCAGGCAGGCAGAGGCCGGCCAGAGTGACCGTGGCTAGTCCATATCCTAAATGGATTATTTCAATTTTACAGATACGATATTCAGTACACTGCTGAATCTACTCTAAGTTTTCATCCGTTCATCCATTCAAAGACCCTTTCCAAAGCTGAGGAATCAAGATGATGTTGAGAAAATGTTTGTCAATCAGGAGTCATTTTCATTTAGATTCACTCACTGTATTGTCAATCATGGTTATTGTGTTGCTATCAATCTGTCAAACTGTATTGTGGGGGTAAGTAGGAGTGAATATACACGTTTAAAATGTGGTTTATGCACTACAGAATTTGTGGAATCCCTACAGCTAAATCTCCTTGGGTCCGTGGAACAAATATGAATGTGAATATGAATATGATTTTGATAGCAGAAAAGCAGAGCAATAATAGTAGCAGAGTGAAATGGGAGCCTTGCTCAGGGAGGTACGGTTGTAGAGAAGCTAGCCTAGCTAAGTGCTAACATAGCGCGTAGAGCAGTGGTCTATGGTCTGTGTCCAATACCTCTGGGGATTTGCTGGTTTCTGGACTAATCGGATTGGAGATGGGGCAGTGGTTTTGGTCCAAGACAAGGCCTACCCAGAGGAGTACCCCCACCCCTCCCCTCCCACCTTCCCCTGACTCCCTCCTCTTGTTGTTAGGGCGTTAATCCCAAGTAAAGCAGCTGTAGACGAGCAGAATGTTGGCAGAGAGATGGCCAAGAGGCAGCAGAGAAAGAGAGAGTAGAGGGAACACTGTGCTGTGGTGGGCTTTGATTCTTCATCATTCTCTCTTCTATCTGTCATTGTTATGAAGGGGAATGGCTGCAACTGTATGAATGTATCAGCTTCCCCAGTAATACTATAAACTGAATATCCAGTGAACAAGGAAGCATGATCATGGAGAAAATTAATGGACTGCACTCAATGTTGTTCACACTAACACCTGTCCTCATGCAAGGTTTTTAAAATAAGTGAAAGGTATCCAAACTGATAGCCCTCAATTCATAACATGTACAATACTGCCACGTGTGGCTACTAATATCAATTGCAGATACTATTTTTTTAGCTGTACTTATACCAGTGCTTTTGAAAGGTACAACCATTATACATGAAAAATATATAGTCTCATATATTATCTCAGGTTTTCATTCACCAACATTATTTGCGTTTTTGTATTGTGTTGTGTCCCTCGGGATCCAGGCCTTTTGGGGATGGTTGCCCACATGATGTTCACCACGGCCTTTCAGCTGGCTGTGGCTATGGGTCCGGAGGACTGGAGGCCCAAGACCTGGGACTACAGCTGGTCCTACATGTATGTACTGACTAGGTCACTTACCGTTACACTAGGTGCTGTACAATAGGAGTTGTCTCTGATTAAACTCTAATATCCAGCTATGTGATACTCGTGCAATTTTAAGCGACGCTAGCATTCTGAGGCCATGTACAGTAGCACAGTCATGATGGAGAGAGCATGCATTCTGAGGTTAATCACACCCTCTGTACTTCTTCTTCTTCCCCCTCCCCAGCTTAGCATGGGGCTCCTTCGCCACCTGCATGGCTTCTGCGGTGACAGCACTGAACAGGTACACCAAGACCATCGTAGAGTTCAAGTACAAGCGGCGGAACATTGAGAAGAACCTGAGGATCAAGCAGAAGCTGCTGGAGATGGACCTGCCAGAGCAGATGTGGGACATGTACCTGACGGCTGTGCCTGCAAGGGAAGAAGGAAATGCTGGGCCTCTGGACCTCCCTGTCAATGGGCACAAACCCTCCACTGGAGCAGCCTATGTCATGGGCCTGGACAGCATGACAGAACCACAGGGAGAGGCCTACTGCTAAGACAGTGGTCACCAACCCTGGGCCTTCAGGGCCCCATTCCAATACTGTTAGAATGTACCTTCCATCCTCCCTTCATTGAGGTTATGACTGCTCCAACATGTTTGGATAGGTTCCAAATCAAAACACAAAGGGGAAGAAGAAAGGATGCATTTTCACAGTATCAGAACAGGGCCTAGGAGATCTATAAGGCTTTACAGGACCAGGCTTGGTGACCTCTTCATTAAAATGGCCATAAATTGGCTCTCATATACAGGATACCAAACTCACTGGACTATATAGGGCATAATGGATCCCATTGAGAAGATCATTACTAATATTATGGCCAAAGGAACATGGAGCTGACTGAATAAACAACACTTGTCCCCAACTTCCTCCTGTATGTTTCTAGAGCCAAGGCCATGACTATTCTTATCATTAATGTTATTCTGGAGCAGATGGTAAAGCTGTTTTTACAAGCTATGTTAGTAGTTTTGTTGCCACATTCGGCATGGGGCTGCAAATATCAGCCAAGTCTAGTTGCCATATGGATGCTTGGTGTACAGACGGCTATTTCCAACACGTACAGTAGGTTACAATATGGTGCTTATGTTTATATGTGCTGTATGTAAGTTTGTGTTTGAGAGAAAGTTGGATCTTAATATTTGCTTCAGAATGTAATGAAGAAAAAGCAGCACCCATAAACATACACAGGAAATGTATTGAACACAAACTTTGTCAGAAATTAAGGACAATACAGACTGTGAATCTGTCTATGATTCTTGGTAATATTGAGGAAATGGGTTTAAATGCCCCTCATAACTAGGGAATATTTAAATGAAAACCAATTGCAAACGACTACAGACTGAATGGATCAATGCAGGACTCTACTAAATATTTCAAGTATTTGCCCATGCAGCTGCCTTGAATTGTCTTGGACTTAAATTAAGGGATGCCATGTCATTTCTTATGGTAATACTTGCTCAATCTGACTACAGAAAAAAATGTGTATGACGATCATGACCACAAATCCACATTTTTCCAAGTAGTTTACAGTACTTCGACAATACTGTCTAAGCCTCTGTTGGTGAAGGACTGCCATCTAGTGGAGTAAAGGGTAAGTTCACACTAGAGTTCTGAGGACCTGCTTTCCAACGGTAGATGTTGCTGTCACTTTCCTCTGTATGTCCATGGTGTTACACAGTAGGCCTATGGCATTACTCACGTTACTTCTTGCGGTTTAACTGTCACAAAATAAAGTGTGACTGTTTTGATTTGTTTGCCAATACAGGTTGCATGAGGACTTGAGTTACTCCAGATGACATCAGGACCGTCACAAAATACACCAATTCAAGCTTTATCCTGTATCCTCTTCGTGTAGCCTGTGTTTTGAACGGTAAAGATGGTACCATCTTTTTTCCACCTCATTCTAGGCTCCCATCCTACCAGCCAAAGTCCTGCCCTGTCATCTGGTAGAAGCGCAGGTTGTGTGGCTGGTAGAACTGACGTAACCTGAGGATGACCTGAGGGTGGATGTCAGCATGTGGCCTGCCCTTGGTTCTGCCCAGGCAGTGGGGCTTGCTGCTGCCCTCTGGCTTCTTCAGGCAGGGGAAACCCTTTGTCTTGTTGAAGTAGAAGTGTTTGTCTGTGATGATCCTCTGAAGGCCCAGAAAGTCTTGGACTCTGCCCAGCTCCCCTGCAGGGTCGCTCACCAGCCTCTCCCCATGGACAAAGTGGATCTGGTCCAAGGGGAAGTGGGCCAGCCACCTCTCCAGGTGCAGAGCATACAGGCCAATCCAGATGGGGCTCCACAGGGAGTCCACCTTCAACGCCTCCTCCGTCCCGTTATGGAACGTCAGGGTCTCAAAGCTGGGAACGCCAGGAGTCTTGGATATGATCTGGGTGTAGTCAGAGATGGCGCGGGTCACAGGGTCACGCACCACCACGATCAGTTTGACCTCCTGGGACATGGAGTGGATCCGGCCGGGGCTATCCGCCGTCACAAAGTACCTGGGTGTCTTCTCCAGGACCACCTGGCCCTCCAGAGCTTTGGGCATCAGGTTCCTGAGAGGGACAATGAGGCTGTTCAATCTTATATCAAATACACAAAATACAGCCAAATTAGAATATAACCATATCCATTTGTTTTAGATCGAAGAGAGGGTTAATTCTTTGAATAACCATCAACCAATCCAAGGTACTATTGATTGAGGCCTATAGCCAAATAAAGGGACTGAATCATCCCTTAACACCATGATCTATCTGGTCATGCTCACTCCCCACAGATCTCTATGTCATCCTGTGCCAATGAAGCCAACATGCCTGCTGGTTCTTAATAATTTACATGGTGTTATATAGTTTTCCCCAGTGTGCTCTCCAGCCTCACTCAGCTCTTCCTCCCTGCCAGATGTTAATACACTCCCATTCAACTGAACGAGGGCTGAGGGGCACTGAAACTTGTACACACCCCTTGTAAGAGCATGTGCTACCAGGGAGAGAGAGAGGACACACTCGGCTGTCTGCCTGAGTAGAAATCCAGATGAAGGACAAGAGAGAAAGAATGGAAGGAAGGAAGAAAGAGAGACTGGGAGAAAGGAGGAGGGAGGGAGCACACAAATACAAGCAAAGTCCATTAGTGAGCCCACTTTTGATTTTCCCTGGAGACCGATGGCAGAATATGTCGTTTTTGTGTTGCATTGACTCGCTTGGCATTTGCACTCAGCTTTTCTCCCTTGGAGCTGTTATCTAACCATTATCAAGATTGAGTTCAATTCCATGGGTAGTGTTTCAATAAAGAGCCTTGATTATTTTCCTCTCAGCAGAAACAATGCATACACCAGTGCATATTCTCATTAGACAATGTGGTGCTATACTTTGATCAAGCAGCTTGATGAATATTTCCATTTTGGGAACAGACAGTATGATACTTCAGACGTCAACAGTGCTGAGCGATTAATGCTTTTTGACGATTAGTGCTTTTTGAGGTCAGTTCGGTCCGATTATTAAAAAATAATCACGGTTTTCCATTTCAAGTTTCAATCATTTTTTAAAACATTAAATGCACTATGCATTGTGTGGCCTGAATGCTGTAACAATACAGAATAAAACCATCAATAAAAGTCACATGATGGCAGTGACTGTCCATTACTGCTTATCCCTTATTAACCATAATTTATTCACATTACTTTAATAAAATATTTCAGTTGTTGTGTATATTACATTTGTTTTATTTAGTAACTTTATTATTTAATTCTAAGTCATGATCTCATCTCTATTGAGCTGTTGTCTATGCAGTCTGACAAAATCACCATTTTGTAGTCCTTCAAAGTAAATAAGGCATACTTTTATGACTGCTGAATGCCAAATATCAATCACTTAGATCATGTACAGTATTTTCAGGTAGAGATAAACCCTCGTGAAGCAACAGCTGCTCTATAGCACCTCATTATCGCACATTTTTCTGTCTCTTCCATAGCAGGCGCAAAAGAAACAAAGACCGGACAAGTAGATGCGCAAGGGATTGTGGTCATTGTAGTTAATTCTCACGTTTTACGCACTAAACAATAGAATATTGGCCTGTTGGAAACTACAACTCTTTACTACATCGCACAGATGAGGCTAAATCTGATGTATCTCGAGAGAAACTGTACAATGAGCGCATTGAGCGCACTGAAGAAAACTGAACAAAATGGAATTCAAATAATTGAACCAAAGTTGGTCAATTAGTTGTTTAAAAAACTAAAAATAACCGCTCACCACAGACATCAAACAAGGGAGAGAACAATGTCCATATTGTGGGGCACTGTTAGTCCAAGCACCTTGAAATGCATTTGTTGTAAGAAATGTGCTATATAATAAAGTTTAATTGATTGAGTGATCATGTAGCAGATGTTAGGTTCAGGAGTTGGGAGAATGTTTGGTACATTTATTTGTTTTTGGAGAACAGTCAAAATGATAAAATAATAATGGCATAGAGAACATTGCTGCATAATATTTGTGTTACTGATTTTACAGTTGTTCTTCAGAGTGTATGTATGGGCTATGTAGGGCTCCCGAGTGGTTCAGCGGTCTAAGGCACTGCATCTGAGTGCTAGAGGTGTCACTACAGACTCTGGTCCGATTCCAGGCTGTATCACAACCGGCTGTGATTGGGAGTCCCATAGGGCGGTGCACATCTGGGTTAGGGTTTGATGGGGCTGGGGCTAGGCCGTCATTGGGGCTAGGCCGTCATTGTAAATAATAATTTGTTCTTAACTGACTTGCCTAGTTAATTAAAGGTTAAATACATTTTTTTTAAAGTAAATGTAGGACAGCCCATAGAGAAATTCTCCCAGCCATTAAATAACCTCTTTAACTTGCAATACACACGGCTGACCATGAGCAAGCAGCAATTCCAAGGAAGAATGTGCATCATTCTACACCTTTTGCAAGTTGTAAACATAATCAGAACGCAAACAATGAAACCCTCCTGTCAATCAAATATACACTGCTCAAAAAAATAAAGGGAACACTAAAATAATACATCCTAGATCTGAATGAATGAAATATTCTTATTAAATACTTTTTTCTTTACATAGTTGAATGTGTTGACAACAAAATCACACAAAAATTATCAATGGAAATCAAATTTATCAACCCATGGATGTATGGATTTGGAGTGACACTCAAAATTAAAGTGGAAAACCACACTACAGGCTGATCCAACTTTGATGTAATGTCCTTAAAACAAGTTAAAAAATGAGGCTCAGTAGTGTGTGTGGCCTCCACGTGCCTGTATGACCTCCCTACAACGCCTGGGCATGCTCCTGATGAGGTGGCGGATGGTCTCCTGAGGGATCTCCTCCCAGACCTGGACTAAAGCATCCGCCAACTCCTGGACAGTCTGTGGTGCAATGTGGCGTTGGTGGATGGAGCGAGACATGATGTCCCAGATGTGCTCAATTGGATTCAGGTCTGGGGAACGGGCGGGCCAGTCCATAGCATCAATGCCTTTCTCTTGCAGGAACTGCTGACACACTCCAGTCACATGAGGTCTAGCATTGTCTTGCATTAGGAGGAACCCAGGGCCAACCGCACCAGCATATGGTCTCACAAGGGGTCTGAGGATCTCATCTCGGTACCTAATGGCAGTCAGGCTACCTCTGGCGAGCACATGTGCGGCCCCCCAAAGAAATGCCACCCCACACCATGACTGACCCACCGCCAAACCGGTCATGCTGGAGGATGTTGCAGGCAGCAGAACGTTCTCTACGGCGTCTCCAGACTCTGTCACGTCTGTCACGTGCTCAGTGTGAACTTGCTTTCATCTGTGAAGAGCACAGGGCGCCAGTGGCGAATTTGCCAATCTTGGTGTTCTCTGGCAAATGCCAAACGTCCTGCACGGTGTTGGGCAGTAAGCACAACCCCCATCTGTGGACGTCGGGCCCTCATACCACCCTCATGGAGTCTGTTTCTGACCGTTTAAGCAGACACATGCACATTTGTGGCCTGCTGGAGGTCATTTTGCAGGGCTCTGGCAGTGCTCCTCCTGCTCCTCCTTGCACAAAGGCGGAGGTAGCGGTCCTGCTGCTGGGTTGTTGCCCTCCTCCACGTCTCCTGATGTACTGGCCTGTCTCCTGGTAGCACCTCCATGCTCTGGACACTACGCTGACAGACACAGCAAACCTTCTTGCCACAGCTCGCATTGATGTGCCATCCTGGATGAGCTGCACTACCTAAGCCACTTGTGTGGGTTGTAGACTCCGTCTCATGCTACTACTAGAGTGAAAGCACCGCCAGCATTCAAAAGTGAGCAAAACATCAGCCAGGAAGCATAGGAACTGAGAAGTGGTCTGTGGTCCCCACCTGCAGAACCACTCCTTTATTGGGGGTGTCTTGCTAATTGCCTATAATTTCCACCTGTTGTCTATTCCATTTGCACAACAGCATGTGACATTTATTGTCAATCAGTGTTGCTTCCTAAGTGGACAGTTTGATTTCACAGAAATGTGATTGACTTGGAGTTACATTGTGTTGTTTAAGTGTTCCCTTTATTTTTTTGAGCCGTGTATATAAACAAATATCAACCAAACACAAATGTGTGTTTCAGCATTATCATTCTAATCATTCTAATCATCATACTCATCATCGATGGGTAGGTAGGTACATACCTGTACCAATTCAACCCACGTGAGTAATGTCTGTCGAAAAAGTGAGGTTCAGAGCCAAGTGCTCGAATGTCAGGATGAAGTCTTAGGAATTCCAAAAGAGCTCGTGTTCCGCCCTTTTTCACCCCTATGATGATTGCTTGGGGTAGTCTCCTTGCTGCGGTCCAGTCCTTACCAACATTGGCTGATTGCGCACCAACTGCACCTGCTGAGCGCACACCGACATCTGTAGCCCTCTTCTCAAATGAGGCATTCTTCCTTTGGAAAAGCTCAGTCAAAGGTAAAAGTTGAGAGGTTTGCTTCAAATGTTTCGCAGTATCCACTAAAATAAAATCACAGCAGCCGGAGAGAATGAAGTACAGCGACGCGCAAACCACAGCAAGGGAGAACACGAAGAGAAGTTTATGCAGGACTCGCGGAACGTCTTGTTGAATGTGATGAGAACCAGCCATACCTTCTTCCACAAACAAATTGAGGCCATTCTATGAACAACACATCTCTTCTTTCGGTACATCTGGTATTCTTGTAAGCAAAAGCACATAATCATAATTCCATGCCCAAAAACATGGTGCACCGGCTGTTCCAAGCGAAGTGCCAAATACGCTTGTCATCCCATACTGACACGTTGTTGATCTCTAAACTGTTCATCGCAATAAATTGTTCCTTCTTTCTATAATAACAATATTTTGTTGGACATAAACGACGGTGTAATTTTTCCACACAGTTAGTATAGTATGTTCTTGCTCATCTGACACTGCTATATTAACCATAATCTGGAGATGCTGTGCGCATCTTTCAGTGCTGCTCTACCTTGATTGGAGGGATGGTAGAGAAGGCGGGTTTCACTGCTCAACCTTAAACTGTTGAGCCATGATCCTGTAACATCAGCTTTAGGATAACTTTCTTTCTCAATGTTTGCATTAGATATGCAATTTGCTTTCCTTCCTCAGGCTATGGTATTATGTTGGTCAGGAGGGAAATAACACCACAAGGGAACTCATTTCAGCTTTGACAATTTTCAGGTGACAATTTCCTCAATAAATATAGATTTATGCAATTCATATTACAGTTTTTGAGGCATATATGGGAACAGCTGACCATGCAGATTTTTTGGGGGTTCCTTGCATGACTTAACACACATTGTTTTGCAATGATTGAATATTGTTCTTTGCATCCACAGACAGAAAGCCCTGTACATAGGCATCATGACGTAATAGTTGGTAATACAACCAGGATAATCTCCTGGCAGAGGTATTAAGTTATACAGGGAGGGGGTTTGTGTCTGATTCTGCTTTTTTTCACAGCATCATAGTGAAAATCTTTTTTATGGAAGGACAGCCCAATAATGACTGCATTATGGGTCATATGGGTCACTTTTGATACTGTGAAATCTCATCTGAACAGGAAACTGTGTATTGTAAGCTTACACGGTTTACCAGGAAATTGTCACTGTACAATCTGACATTGGAGCCAACTCCACTTATGTCCCTTAATTTAATATGATCTGTGTACTCTGGTGGAACCTTTAAAGAGCAATCCATGCTATTGTAATCAAATAATGCCATTTCTGATTCAAACTCAGATGTAGTTTACCAGAAATCCAATGCACATCCTTATAAGTGAAAAGCTTTGACAAACAATAGACGCAAGAGGCTGAAGAGAAGCCTTCACATGGAGAGAAACCTTCATCTGGAGAGAAGCCTTCACGTGGAGAGAACCCTTCACAACCTTCATGTGGAGAGAAACCTTCACAAGCCTTCAGGTGGAGAGAAGCCTTCACAAGCCTTCAGGTGGAGAGAAGCCTTCACAAGCCTTCAGGTGGACAGAAGCCTAAACAAGCGTTGCAAAAATAAAGTCACCAGGAGATTCATATTGGATCAAATAATATGCTGTGGAAATATCAGTGAAAATAATCCACTGGGCACAGACTTCAGTTCAATGTCTAGTTTTGATTTAAATTTGGTAGAGTTGTCAACTAACGTGAATTCAACATGAAATCAAAAAAAAATGTCACCATGTCTTTGGATTTAGGTTAAAAGTGACTACATTCCCTTACGTTGATGTCTTTTTTCAAATCCAATCAGTTTTCTACATTTATTCAACATCATCACATTTAAACAAAGATTTTATTGTTACATTTGAAGCAAGGGTCATGTGAGATAGGACAAGTTATTTTATTGTGTTATTTTTTACATTTATTTTTGACTTTAGTTTATTTAGTAATTATACTTTCTTAAAACTGAATTGTTGGTTAGGGCTTGTAAGTAAGCATTTCACAGTAAGGTCTACCTACACCTGTTGCATTTGGCGCATGTGACAAATAACATTTGATTTCATTTGAAGAGAGAATTCAAACAGTTTGCTGTGAAAGCCCAAGGTATTGCCACCAATGATGTGGCTTCAATACGGGGACCCTGTCTTTCTCTTCCAGACTCACATCTGAAGGTTGGCAAAATAATAGAGGCTTTCATCTACATCTAAATTAGACTGTGTCCATCACTGGTTTCCTAAAATACACAGCATCAGCTGGATATGTGAGTTCAACATTCACCTTCTGCTACCATTTCTGTCAAGCCGTTTACGCACACAGTATGATGCATACATTCGATAAATCCAACATATGCACCACACAGAATGCACTGCAATGCCTCTGCAACGCAATGCTGCAAGGCAAACGCAGCGTCCCACTGGAAATGAATGTACTTCTGGTGTACCAAAATGCAATAACTGTCGGTGTGATCGAGGCATTTCAGTCATGCGGGATACCTGCTGTGCAGTGCAGGGTGACTTGGTTTCTGCATCACATCTGGGATCATTGTTTAATAAGACCCGGTGCATTGTAAATACATAGGGATTAAAGTTCACTTTAGAAAGCAGAGACATGTCTACGCATCTGTTATCTCAGATAAATCCCTGTTTGTTCTGGAAAATGACCACATTGGATTATAGGGTGGAGAAATGATGGATGAAGATGTGAGGATGCTGCTGCTACCCTCTACTGAATTCACCTTCCTACGGCTTACATTCCACAGCCTCACATGCCCCAAGCATCTCTGATTGTGTGTGTGTGTGTGTGTGTGATAATTCGTAAAAATCCAAATAACTTCACAGATCTTTATTGTAAAGTGTTTAAACACTGTTTCCCATGCTTGTTCAATGAACCATAAACAATTAATGAACATGCACCTGTGGAACGATCGTTAAGACACTAACAGCTTACAGACGGTAGGCAATTAAGGTCACAGTAATGAAAACTTAGGACACTAAAGAGGCCTTTCTACTGACTCTGAAAAACACCAAAAGAAAGATGCCTAGGGTCCCTGCTCATCTGCGTGAACATGCCTTAGGCATGCTGCAAGGAGGCATGAGGACTGCAGATGTGGCCAGGGCAATAAATTGCAATGTCCGTACCTAAGGGATGCCTAAGGGAGACAGGACGGACAGCTGATCATCCTCGCAGTGGCAAACCACGTGTAACAACACCTGCACAGGATCGGTACATCCGAACATCACATTTGTGGGACAGGTACAGGATGTCAACAACAACTGCCCGAGTTACACCAGGAACGCAGAATCCCTCCATCAGTGCTCAGACGGTCTGCGGTAGGCTGAGAGAGGCTGGACTGAGGGCTTGTAGGCCTGTTGTAAGGCAGGTCCTCACCAGGCATCACCAGCAACAACGTCGCCTATGGGCACAAACCCACCGTCGCTGGACCAGACAGGATTCACGTTTATCATTGAAGGAATGAGTGTTACACTGAGACCTGTACTCTGGAGCAGGATCGATTTGGAGGTGCAGGGTCCATCATGGTCTGGGGCAGTGTATCACATCATCATTGGACTAAGCTTGTTGTCATTGCAGGCAATCTTAACGCTGTGCGTTTCAGGGAAGACATCCTCCTCCCTCATGTGGTACCCTTCCTGCAGCTTCATCCTGACATGACCCTCCAGCATGACAATGCCACCAGCCATATTGCTCATTCTGTGTGTGATTTCCTGCAAGACAGGAATGTCAGTGTTCTGCCATGGCCAGCGAAGAGCCCAGATCTCAATCCCATTGAGCACGTCTGGGACCTGTTGGATCAGAGGGTGAGGGCTAGGGTCATTCCCCCCAGAAATGTTCGGGGACTTGCAGGTACCTTGGTGGAAGAGTGAGGTAACATCTCACAGCAAGACCTGGCAAATCTGGTGCAGTCCATGAGGAGGAAATGCACTGCAGTACTTAATGCAGCTGATGGCCACAACAGACTGACTGTTACCTTTGATTTTGACCCCCCTTTCCCCCCTTTGTTCAGGGACACATTATTCAATTTCTGTTAGTTACATGTCTGTGGAACTTGTTTAGTTTATGTCTCAGTTGTTGAAACTTGTCATGTTCATACAAATATTAACACATGTTGTTTGCTGAAAATAAACTCAGATGACAGTGAGAGGACGTTTCTTTTTTTGCTGAGTTTATGTTACACAGTACCACTGCAGTATTATTGTGACACTCAAATCAAGTTAAATGAGTGATAGAGATATTTGTCCACTGTAGGTTTGCTGCTAAGTGGTAAGTGTCATCTGTTGAATTGTTAGTCTCAGGAAATGTAGATGGTAACTCACTCAAACTCTGAAGGGAGATACATGTAAGTGTGATCAATACATTTGTGCTATGTCTTACTTCATAACGCAGCAGAGCTGCTTCTCTGTAGTTAACAGGAAGAGATTTTTCTGCAACTGAAATGACAGGTCTTTCTCACAGCTGCTCCAAGGCAAGTCATAATTGGTCTGTTGTGAGGTTAAATCAACATTGTGCTGTAATACTTCTTCCAAATAATTATTTCATGGCTTGTGGTTCTGTTTTAGTTCTTAGGGCTTTGTAAAGGTAAACTTTCCTAAACATGTTCTTAAATAAATAGGTATACTATGAGAAATGACTATAATGGTCATTGTTAACTGTTTCTATAGAACCCGCTCCTCTTCTCTTCCAACGTGCTGAATCTCAATCCAATTCTCTGAATCCAACAGATTACCTATAGAGATCTTCTTAAATGTATGCAGAGGCATGTTCACAATAGTACGCTAATGTGGCCCCACATGTGGCATTTTTACCTTGTACGCCTCCACATCCTGCAATCACAGATAAGACTCTTGACCTCTGAGCTGAGTACTAAGAGATTGTTATGTCATGTTATTTTCAAAAGGTGTATTGCTCATCAAGGATCTTTGGTCTATACCCAATCAAGTCATCTTAAAACGCCCCCAGAAAATGAATTAGTCACCACCGGCCCACAATAATCTTTCCTTATTATCACACAATATAACTGCCCTCGACATGTCCAATGAATATTTAATACAAAATGTTACATTAATTGGAACTAAAAAAATTGTCTGGAACGTACTGTAGTAATAGCAGCTCTTTCAACAAACATTGTCCTTGTATCATCAGTGCGGTACCATTACAATAACCGTATTTTGTCTCTCCAAAAACCAGTCCAAAGGATAAGGTTACTTTCCAAATCCCCCTAGTACAGTAGTAATTGTAGAGTTATAAGGTCTGAGCACTATACTGCTGTCCTGAAAGGCAATATCCTCTTGATTAGAACTAAAGCCCTTAAACCCACTGTCACTTCCAGATAATACTATTTTAAAGGAGATTACTCTTTACTTCTTGAGTATTCAGAGATTAGTACAGGATCCCTATCTATGACTAGATTAAAAACTGTAATCTGATTTGCAAAAAACATCCTGTTTCTTAATCCTATTTTTATTCTGTACAAATCCTGAATTGTGATGATTCAATCAATAAAGTCTATCCTCTATTCTGCAGGTGTTATATTTCTTGAGAACAAAAGAACAGCATTACGAAGACCCGGACTAGACTGGGTAGCTCTCTACTGAAGACATGACAAGGAGAGGGTGTTTGATATCAATGCAATCTATTATAGAAATGACAATTGTTCAATCAATGAAAAATGTACAAACAAATATAAGAGATTATTCAACAGATAACTTTATAAAGAAGAATTATTTCTATCAATATCATTTTTCCTTTCTGATGGAAATAGTAAGCTACATTTGAAGTGACTCAGACATGGTTGCTTATTTTGGCCTCTCATTGAACGTACTCCTGAATAAATATTTCTCAAAGGCATGGTCAGAGAATGCAAAATAAAGTAGACTGCAAAATAATCCATATGTATTATTATTATTTTTTAAATATATATATATATACATACAGTACCAGTCAAAGGTTTGGACACACCTACTCATTCAAGGGTTTTTCTTTATTTGTATTTTTACATTGTAGATTACTAGTGAAGATATCAAAACTATGAAATAACACATATGGAATCATGTAGTAACCACAAAAGTGTTAAACAAATCCAAATATATTTTAGATTCTTCAAGGTAGCCTTGATGACAGCTTTGCACACTCTTGGCATTCTCTCAACCAGATTCACCTGGAATGCATTTCCCACAGTTTGAAGGAGTTCCCACATATGCTCAGCACTAGTTGGCAGCTTTTCCTTCACTCTGCAGTCCATTTAAATTGGGTTGAGATCGGGTGATTGTGGAGGCCAGGTCATCTGATACAGCACTCCATCACTCTCCTTCTTGGTCAAATAGCCCTTACACAGGCTGGAGGTGTGTTGGATCATTGTCCTGTTTAAAAACAAATGATAATCCCACTAAGCGCAAACCAGATGGGATGGCGTATCGCTGCAGAATGCTGTGGTAGCCATGCTGGCTAAGTGTGCCTTGAATTCTAAATAAATGACTGACAGTGTCACCAGCAAAGCACCCCCACACCATCACACCTCCTCCTCCATGCTTCACAGTTGGAACCACACATGCAGAGATCATCCGTACTCTGTGTCGCAAAAAGACACAGCGGTTGGAACAAAAAATCTCACATTTGGACTCATCAGACCAGATCAGTCTAATGTCCATTGCTCGTGTTTCTAAGCCCAAGCAAGTCTCTTATTATTTATTGGTGTCCTTTGGTAGTGGTTTCTTTGCAGCAATTTGACCATGAAGGCCTAATTCATGCAGTCTCCTCTGAACAGTTGATGTTGAGATGTGTCTTTTACTTGAACTCTGTGAAGCATTTATTTGGTCTGCAATTTCTGAGGCTGGTAACTAATGAACTCATCTTCTGCAGCAGAGGTAACTCTGGGTCTTCCTTTCATGTGGTGGTCCTCGTGAGAGACAGTTTCATCATAGCGCTTGATGGTTTTTGCGACTGTACAACTTTCAAAGTTCTTGTCATTTTCCGGATTGACTGACCTTTATGTCTTAAAGTAATGGTGGACTTCCGTTTCTGTCAGCTGTCATCAAGGCTACCTTGAAGAATCTAAAATATATTTTGATTTGTTTAACACTTTTTGGGTTACTACATGATTCCATGTGTTATTTCATAGTTTTGATTCTCTTCACTATTATTCTACAATGTAGAAAATAGTAAAAATAAAGACAAACCCTTGAATGAGTTGGTGTGTCCAAACTTTTGACTAGTACTGTATATACTGAATACATTATTTTAAAGTATTTTGTATTTTTATAATTACCATTCTTTCCAACCACTATTCATCAAGGATGCAGTTTATTCAGAATATAATAAGATGCTTATAACCAAGAAGTGGGGTTTCCTCAACATATTTCTTAATATAACAACAAGATATATGGGCCTTGAGGTTTTCTTCCACTAGAAAATCCATGGCAGCCTGAATAGAGGAGAGAATGGTTAAAATGTACTAACACATAATAATAATAATATTGCAATTAAAAAATAGGACCAAACATGCAACTATTTATTTGTTACCACAGGCATAATGAGTCATGTGTGAAAGCCAATTCCCACCACATAAAAAGAAGTCAATACTATCTAAAATGTAGTGATGGGAAATCATACATATAGTATATATATTTTTTGACATTTAACCTTTATTTAACTAGGCAAGTTAAGAACAAAGTCTTATTTACAATGACAGCCTAGGAACAGTGGGTTAACTGCCTTGTTCAGGGGCAGAAATACAGATTTTTTTATTTTGTCAGCTCGGGGATTCGATTCAGCAACCTTTCGGTTACTGGCCCAACGCTCTAACCACTAGGCTACCTGCCGTGCCATGTTTATTTATTTGTAGCATTGTGTGGTGATTTCCATCTGTCAACTTAAGCACAAACTGATCAACTGTAGCCTACTGATAACAACCACAGCTGCAGGTAGCCAGAGAAGCCTAAGCACTCTGATTCCCTCTGGGCAAGGGAAACAAAGCAGTAACGTCATGTATTTATAGCCTAAGCTATGTATTTACAACCTAAATTATATATTAAATATAGGCCCATTTATTTGAGTTAAGAGAAAATATGAATGTGATCAAATTTGATTTATATTCAAACTTTGTGCAGCTAAGCTACATAGACCTTTTCAATCCAAAATGATTGACTGCAATTAATCAATCAACACAATAGCGATGGTTTGTTGTGTGATTAACTTTTTAATTACAGATGCAAAGTCCTACATGATGCAACCCTGCATAAATCATGCTCAGCACTTAGCTCTATTAACCACTAACAGTTGTTGTCTCTGTGTCTGTGTAAAGGACCAGGAGTCCTCCCTAGGGCGAGGACTTAATATCTCAACATTTTATAGGACACATCACTGCACGCTATACTCCTCTGTAAACTGGCCATCTCTGTATACCCGGCGCAAGACTCACTGGATGATGCTTATTTATAAAACCCTCTTAGACCTCACTCCCCCCTATCTGAGATATCTACTGCAGCCCTCATCCTCCACATACAGCACCCGTTCTGCCATTCACATTCTGTTAAAGGTCCCCAAAGCACACTCATCCCTGTATCGCTCCTATTTTTAGTTTGCTGCAGCTAGCGACTGGAACGAGCTGCAACAAACACTCAAACTGGACAGTTTTATCTCCATCTCTACATTCAAAGACTCAATCAATCATGGACACTTACTGACACTTCCCGTGATGTATTGTTGTCTCTACCTTTTTGCCCTTCGTGCTGTTGTCTGTGCCTAACAATGTTTGTACCATGTTTGTGCTGCTACCACCATGTTGTGTTGTTGTCATGTTTGTGCTGCTACCATGTTGTGCTGCTGCCATGTTGTGTTGTTGTCATGTTGTGCTGCTACCATGTATTGTCATGTTCCTGCCATTTTATGTTGTTGTCTTATGTCTCTCTTTATGTAGTGTTGTGGTGTCTCTTTTTGTGTGATGTGTGTTTTGTCCTAAATTTAAACAAGTTGGGCCCCATCCCCACAGGAGGCCTTTTGCCTCTTGGTAGGCCGTTATTGTAAATAATATTTTGTTATTAATTGACTTGAATAGTCAAATTAAGGTTAGAAAAAAGTATCTCAAAATGTTGACTTACGTATCTCAAAATGTGTAGATACTACCTAGAAATGTTTAGATAGAAAATTATTATACTAACGTCAAATGCAGACGTTTTTAAAATTCTCAATATCAAATCATTGCTGGGTAACAATTAAGTACTTTACAGTGATTGTTTTCAAAATTGTTTTCAATTAGCAAAGAGCAATTTCTCAAGCAATAATTTTGCTAGGACTGTCTGGGAGTGGTCTGAGTAGGGAGGGGAAAACTGAAAACTAGTTGTTATTGGCAGAGTAGTTTGGAACAATATGTAATTGGACTATTAACTCATTTACCGCCTGTTGATGTCACCAGGCAGGCCAAAACTCCATCCCACCAAAACAGAATGACATTTCAAACTGTTCTTACACTAAAAGGACATTATTTTCACAATTTCACAGTATTATTCAAACCTGTGTGTAAATATATATAAAACACAGTAAAACACGTTTTTGACTTCATGGGATTCCAAAGTCATGAGAGTTTACCTTTGACAGAAGAGCTGCAACACCTTTGCCCCTGAAAGACTCGGGTACATAAGTTGACAGTAGATCTACCTCCTTCTTGCTCGTAAATTTGTAGCGCAGCACCGCGCTATCCTGATGTCCTGTGCCAAGAGAGTCAAATGTTATTTATATGTGTAACATATTATATTCCCCACAGTCATGCGTTCCTAACTAGGAACGTTCCCAAGTGGGCCATGCATGAACACCGGCCTCGAGTTACTATAACACCCTGGTTGTAAATTGCAATCCCTGCTCTGTTTCACGCTCACCTTCGCCGTCCAGGTTGATAGAAAAGCAGAGGTTGTATCGGTCATGTTTTACTCTCAAGTCGGTGTTAGGACTCAATACACTAAAGGCAGACATATGAGTATTCAAACCCTTTACAGAATGAGGTGTGCTGTTCAATGCATAGACGCAGAAAATCAATTTTCGTACAGCCATATCGATTGTCTTGTTCAAGAGTCAGTTCTCGCTCGTGGCTGTGCGCAGTCTTTCCCAATGCAATTCCATTGATGTCCACTAGCCAGCGTAAAATAGTTACTTCAATAGTTACAACATTTTTCCAACATCTTTTTCAGTCACCTGTGTCCATTCAGCATTGAAAACATTCCAACATTTCAATAATCGTTTTGTCTTCTTCTCTTTTCATTCCGGTCTCAGCTGGTCCTCCATATTTGACAGTCATAAGTGCTGGCCCAACACATCATCTTATTCCCAGTTCTATGTGGTGTGTATCCAGAATCCAGTGCCAATCCAATTCTTTGTTGACTACAGCTCCTCTGAGTCTGCTAAAGCTGCAATATTATTCACTCCTGCAGCATTATTCATTCCTGCAGCATTATTCACTCCTGCAACATTATTCACTCCTGCAGCCATCACAGCGAAAAATACATTTGGGAAAAGGGATCTGGCATAGATGGCCATCTTGGGGAGGGAGTGAGCCATGACCACCTCTCTCTTCTTGCTGTTCAGAATCTTCAGGATCTCATTGGCAGCCTCTGCTGGTGTGATGCCAATAACCTTCTTTTCGGAGAAGACTGGGGGGGGGGGGGTAAGGTTGGTTAGAGTAGACCAACACAACACACAGTTTTAAGATCATCAACTGAGACAGCAGCTTACTTGACCAGATGGACTTCTTGGTATTTTCCCCAGATGGAGGGGAGATGATGAAGGTGTGGTAGACAGTGCTGACAGAGATGCCATACTCCTGGACCTCAGCCCGCAGACAGTCAAAGAAGGCTTGGACCGCATGCTTAGAGGCAGCATCTGAAACCCAGCAAAAGCCAAATTCAGACCCTGATCTCCCGCTCATACAATTGTTTCATTATTGAGGGAACTCATACTGTACATCTGAATACCTGTTAATTCAAACTTCATCAAACTACATTCAGAAGTAGGCCTACTGTCAGTATGAAAATGACTGAACTCACAAGTGGCACGGAAAGGCATAACACTCCAGCGTCTCTGCGATCACATCCGGCATGTTGTTCATATCACCGAAATCCACCAGCACAAGTTTAGGAGGGAAGGTCTAGGAAAGGGAAAGAGGATTTCACAATGATGCAGGACCAAATTATTGTAATATATGGTTATTAATCTTTAGGATATTCATGATCACTTTACAATTGATGCATATTCATATAAATGCTAATAAAACGTAACTTTGTATCAGGCATATAAAGACCATATATTTGCTCTGTTGGGTTTAAGAGTTATGACATACTTACTAATTTAGGGTCTGTAGCGCTAGTCAGGTTATCAGCAAAACCTTCAAGTTTTTCCAAAGTTTTTCCACAAAGGATGACTCTAGCTCCTCCCTCGTGAAACAACTTTGCACGTTCTGCAAAGGTTTGGATTAATACATTTACAGACAGAATACTGTTTTAGTAACAATGTAACAGTTTTCTACATGCACTTCATATCTGAGCTTTGTTTTTCAAAATCAAAATGAAGGATTTACCCTTTCCCAGTCCTGTTAAGGCATCTGTTATCACGACCACCTTGTTGCGCACCGTTGCTGTGGACAAGAACTTGAGCACCAGATGGTGCAGGAAAATAACCACTGCTGTTACCACCACCACAACAGGCACCAGCAGAATTGCAGCTGGGTCCATACTCTGGAAAAGACCAATGGGAATATAATTTTCAGTAGCATATAGTGCCATGTTTTAGTGTTTAGTGAGAAAACGTAATAGTTTTGAATTAAAAATACAGGCAGTAAATATATTGTTCAGAAGTATGCAGGGCATTCTTATAGAAATACACGTCGGTCTACAGTCCATTATATGATATGATGAAAGCATGTCAAGATGAATCAATAATCAATGGATTGACAAATGGATGAGAAGTGATACACAGAATAAGAATTCAATTCAAATTCTATGGGTGATTGTATAATCAAAGTGAGAATATTGAACATTCTCAAAATGTATTTCATACCAACAGACATTCCAGGCCCATGATTTTGGTATCCAAAAGACCCTGTTAAAGACAACCGTTAAAGGTCCAATGCAGATGTTTTGATCTCAATATCAAATCATTTCCGGGCAACAATTAGTACCTTACTGTGATTATTTTAAATTAAAATGGGCAAAAATAAGAAGAAAAAAATGTTTTTAGAAAAAGGCAATTTATCAAATAAGAATTTAGCTAGGACTGTCTGGGAGTGATCAGATTTGGAGGAGAAAACTGAAAACTAGCTGTTATTGGCTGAGAGTGTTGGAGCTCTCTTTCTTATTGGTCTATTAACTAATTTACCAACTTGTGATGTCACCAGGCAGGCCACAACTCCATCCCATCAAAACAGGCTGATTTTTCAGGTGGTCTTTTCAAACAGCTCTTACACTTAAAGGGCGTTATCATCATGTTCCCAATTTCACAGTATTATTCAAACCTCATAATGTGGAAATATATATAAAACACAGAATAATCACATTTTTGAATGCACTGGGCCTTTAAGCCTTTAGTTACTCTTATAACTCTGAAATGGAAACTGAAGAGACAGATTTTGACCATGTACTGTAGTGACAGAGCAAGTTAAAAGATTTGGAGGAGAAAACTGAAAACTAGCTGTTATTGGCTGAGAGTGTTGGAGCTCTCTTTCTTATTGGTCTATTAACTAATTTACCAACTTGTGATGTCACCAGGCAGGCCACAACTCCATCCCATCAAAACAGGCTGATTTTTCAGGTGGTCTTTTCAAACAGCTCTTACACTTAAAGGGCGTTATCATCATGTTCCCAATTTCACAGTATTATTCAAACCTCATAATGTGGAAATATATATAAAACACAGAATAATCACATTTTTGAATGCACTGGGCCTTTAAGCCTTTAGTTACTCTTATAACTCTGAAATGGAAACTGAATAGACAGATTTTGACCATGTACTGTAGTGACAGAGCAAGTTAAAAGATAGCGCGTATGATCACTCTAATAAATGCTGTCTGGTTGTTTCATCAGAAGGAGCTAGACATACTCCTTGATACATGACCTCAAATTATCACAAAGGGCAAAGTGAAACCCATCTTCAGTTTGGACAGTGTCAATGTGAAGCATACCGAATATGTCAGACAGTCAAGGTGACTCAACATTTCATAGCTCATTCATACAGTATAAGATACAGTCACTTTACAGTAACTTTCTCTCCTAAGATTAATATATCTTTGCAATAACCACCTACGACAATCCCAGTTTGTCCCATTACAGTTTAAGTGTGATTGGTCCACAGTTTTTGTTCTACTGAGTGTTGTAATAGCACTTAAGCCACAGTTTACCATGTACTGTACAGTGTGTGTCTGTCCAAAGGGAGACTCCAAATATACCCTGACCTAAAAATACTATAGCAATGCTATAGCAATGCAAAAGCTGTACGGTAACATCAGCACAACTCCACGATAAATGTAATAGTTCCAAGAATAACATGAATGAAACAAATGCAATAAAGACACATTGTGAAAAAAAACGAAGGACCGTAATCATAGATGTTATTCTGCCATCCCTACACAAACTACAATGAAATCAGAACATACGGAACTATAGTTACAGTAACAAGTTTCCCTGTGTCTCAACACAAAACGTGCAAATACTGTCCTGGCTGTGTGTCATTGGCTGACTGTCTCCATTTCACACCTATAGTATGGTTTGATATCATTCCCACAGCTGCCACTTACGGTTTGGGGTGGCTAGACCACCTTGTGGAAAAATGTCTGCTAGTATTCCTGGTTAGGTCTTCTCATTTGGGGCAATGTTCCCAGCCTCAGCCCATTCAGAGTGTAGCTCTGACCAGCAGTCCCCGTCCCCCCAGCAATACTTTGGGATTTGAGCTTATTTAATAGTGCACAGCTGAGTCAGTCATTTTCCATGCATGTTGTATACATGTTATGTTTAGCATGGCAAGGCAGCTCACACCTCCAGGAGGCAGGGGTCGTGGGGGAGATGGTGTCCCATTGGTAAGGCCTTGCTCTATTTAGCTCTGTTTTCATTTAGTGCACCACAAAGCAAGGATATGGTATAGAAAACAAACTGAATCACACACACTCACACAGACGTACCAGTGAGCATGCATAGCATACACACACACACAGACAGAAAGACAGACACATACACACAAAGGGCCGGCTTACCGAATGGGTACGCAGGGCATGTGCCATGGGGTCCCGACCTCCAGGGGACTCCAACCCTCCCCTCCCCCCAAAATAAAAGTTAATATTATTATTTTATTTTGGGGCGTTGAGAGCAGACTGGAGGTCAGGCCCCCCAGATAGCATATTATGAACACATCGGTTGAGGGCCCCCCAGATAGCAAATTAACATCACATCAAATCAAATCAAATTTATTTATATAGCCCTTCGTACATCAGCTGATATCTCAAAGTGCTGTACAGAAACCAGCCTAAAACCCCAAACAGCAAGCAATGCAGGTGTAGAAGCATGGTGGCTAGGAAAAACTCCCTAGAATGGCCAAAACCTAGGAAGAAACCTAGAGAGGAACCAGGCTATGTGGGCTGGCCAGTCCTCTTCTGGCTGTGCCGGGTGAAGATTATAACAGAACATGGCCAAGATGTTCAAATGTTCATAAATGACCAGCATGGTCAAATAATAATAAGGCAGAACAGTTGAAACTGAAGCAGCAGCACGGCCAGGTGGACTGGGGACAGCAAGGAGTCATCATGTCAGGTAGTCCTGAGGCATGGTCCTAGGGCTCAGGTCCTCCGAGAGAGAGAAAGAAAGAGAGAAAGAGAGAATTAGAGAGAGCACACTTAAATTCACACAGGACACCGAATAGGACAGGAGAAGTACTCCAGATATAACAAACTGACCCTAGCCCCCCGACACATAAACTACTGCAGCATAAATCGTGGAGGCTGAGACAGGAGGGGTCAGGAGACACTGTGGCCCCATCCGAGGACACCCCCGGACAGGGCCAAACAGGAAGGATATAACCCCACCCACTTTGCCAAAGCACAGCCCCCACACCACTAGAGGGATATCTTCAACCACCAACTTACCATCCTGAGACAAGGCTGAGTTTGGCCCACAAAGATCTCCGCCACGGCACAACCCAAGGGGGGGCGCCAACCCAGACAGGAAGATCACATCAGTGACTCAACCCACTCAAGTGACGCACCACTCCTAGGGACGGTATGAAAGAGCCCCAGTAAGCCAGTGACTCAGCCCCTGTAATAGGGTTAGAGGCAAAGAATCCCAGTGGAAAGAGGGGAACCGGCCAGGCAGAGACAGCAAGGGCGGTACGTTGCTCCAGAGCCTTTCCGTTCACCTTCCCACTCCTGGGCCAGACTACACTCAATCATATGACCCACTGAAGAGATGAGTCTTCAGTAAAGACTTAAAGGTTGAGACCGAGTTTGCGTCTCTTACATGGGTAGGCAGACCATTCCATAAAAATGGAGCTCTATAGGAGAAAGCCCTGCCTCCAGCTGTTTGCTTAGAAATTCTAGGGACAATTAGGAGGCCTGCGTCTTGTGACCGTAGCGTACGTGTTGGTATGTACGGCAGGACCAAATCAGAGAGATAGGTAGGAGCAAGCCCATGTAATGCTTTGTAGGTTAGCAGTAAAACCTTGAAATCAGCCCTTGCTTTGACAGGAAGCCAGTGTAGGGAGGCTAGCACTGGAGTAATATGATCACATTTTTGGGTTCTAGTCAGGATTCTAGCAGCCGTATTTAGCACTAACTGAAGTTTATTTAGTGCTTTATCCGGGTAGCCGGAAAGTAGAGCATTGCAGTAGTCTAACATAGAAGTGACAAAAGCATGGATTAATTTTTCTGCATCATTTTTGGTCAGAAAGTTTCTGATTTTTGCAATGTTACGTAGATGGAAAAAAGCTGTCCTTGAAATGGTCTTGATATGTTCTTCAAAAGAGAGATCAGGGTCCAGAGTAACGCGAGGTCCTTTCACAGTTTTATTTGAGACGACTGTACAACCATTAAGATTAATTGTCAGATTCAACAGAAGATATCTTTGTTTCTTGGGACCTAGAACAAGCATCTCTGCTTTGTCCGAGTTTAAAAGTAAAAAGTTTGCAGCCATCCACTTCCTTATGTCTGAAACACATGCTTCTAGCGAGGGCAATTTTGGGGCTTCACCATGTTTCATTGAAATGTACAGCTGTGTGTCATCCGCATAGCAGTGAAAGTTAACATTATGTTTTCGAATGACATCCCCAAGAGGTAAAATATATAGTGAAAACTATATATTTTCTATATATATAGTCCTAAAACGGAACCTTGAGGATCACCAGTTGAATTTACAGTTGATTTGTCAGAGGACAAACCATTCACAGAGACAAACTGATATCTTTCCGACAGATAAGATCTAAACCAGGCCAGAACTTGTCCGTGTAGACCAATTTGGGTTTCCAATCTCTCCAAAAGAATGTGGTGATCGATGGTATCAAAAGCAGCACTAAGGTCTAGGAGCACGAGGACAGATGCAGAGCCTCGGTCTGATGCCATTAAAAGGTAATTTACCCCCTTCACAAGTGCAGTCTCAGTGCTATGATGGGGTCTAAAACCAGACTGAAGCATTTCGTATACATTGTTTGTCTTCAGGAAGGCAGTGAGTTGCTGCGCAACAACCTTTTCTAAAATTTTTGAGAGGAATGGAAGATTCGATATTGGCCGATAGTTTTTTTATATTTTCTGGGTCAAGGTTTGGCTTTTTCAAGAGAGGCTTTATTACTGCCACTTTTAGTGAGTTTGGTACACATCCGGTGGATAGAGAGCCGTTTATTATGTTCAACATAGGAGGGCCAAGCACAAGAAGCAGCTCTTTCAGTAGTTTAGTTGGAATAGGGTCCAGTATGCAGCTTGAAGGTTTAGAGGCCATGATTATTTTCATCATTGCCATGTCATTAGCCATGGCAAAATATATAGAATAGTTTTTAAACAATGCTTTAAAACTGCAAGATTTTCTCTAAGTCTCATGGCACATCGGCCCCAGATGTGCGGTCCAGCCCTGCACACACACACACACATGCACTGTTTTGTCAGCTTCACAGCTTCTTTGAGCTGTCTCATTCCATGCCAAATGTTCACCCAATGTCTCCATCTCCAACCTGTATCAAATAAACTTTATTATAAGTGTTGTAGAGAAAACATGTTGCTATCTTCTCATCTTTGTACTAATTAATCCTCACGTGGCATTCAGTTTCTCATATTGATTACGATTACAGGATTGACTAAAACTCTACAAAGTGTGATTGCTCTACGTACAAAGTGTGATTGCTCTTGAACGCTCCCCTTGCGCGTCGTTTCTATGATATTCCCTGATCTGCACACTGTTGGAATGTTTGGCTACTCTCGCATCTGGGTAGCTATGTTCTATCACTCTGTGGAATGGGTAGCGCAAGCAGTTTGCCTGGACGCCTGGAAAAATCTATGGAGCCGTCTACTACAGTACTGTGCAATCACAGCTAGCTGGACTCTGGACAGTCTGGTCCGTCAAGGCAGTTAGGCAGATACAGAATATCATCGGTTTAAAATATTGCATTAATCATGGCTGATTTTGAGGAATTCGAAAAACAGCTGAGCGAAAACCGACAGGGTGATTTCCCATTTTATTTCAGCCTTCAATTTTGGATGTGTTGCAATGGTTCTAGCTATCTATAAGCTTTTTGATAGCTAACTAACATTAGCTAGCTAACTAGCATGCATTATTGTGGTTATGTAGCTAGTTGTCAAGTTAGCTAGATAGCTTTGCTAGAAGAGCTAGCCATGCTATATGCAGATGTAGCTTATTTGACTAGCTAGCTAATTTAACCATTAGCCACTTAATTTATTGATTAGCAAACATGGCATGGCTATAGTTCGAGTGAATTAGCTTATCTAACGTTACCTAGCAAAATTGATAGTTAACTAGCTAACTATAGCTGCACCAGATATCTAGATGCACTCACTGATCTATTGCACTAGCCAGCTAGAGTTAGCTAGCTAGTTACCAAAATAATCAAGCTAGCTATCCCAGACTGACTGATCAATTTCGTTTGCTTGGTCAGCTTGCAGGTAGGTTAGCTATATCTTGGTCCATAATAAGCATCCCACTGGAATGTTATGAACTAATTTCTGTCAAATCTATTCACATAGCTGGAAGCAGCTTCTGTGTATTTTACCCCGATCAAATTAAGTTTATTCAAGAGTTCATACTAGCTTATTACAACCCCTCTCTGCATGTTAGGTATGTCAGGTGTATTATAGTGACCCATTGTGCTTAATGATGCTGAAACATGATTGAATATAGCTACCAAAAGCTTGTCTTATGTTCCATCCTTTCTCTTCCCACCTACATAGAGAGAGAGAAGGAGAGACGCAAGAAGAGGAGCGGGAGTGGGTCTCAGAGCCATAGTGAGAAACATCGTTGCTGGAGCAAAGACCGGGGCAACCGGAGCCGAGAGAAGCGAAGCCGCAGTAGAGACAGGAGGAGCGGCAGTAGAGACAGGAGGAGCCGGGAGCAGAGGAGCACCTCGCGGGAACACAAGAAGCACAGGTGAATATTTAGCCCCTGGTACAGTACCTGGAGCCACTCACTGACAGAAGGTAGCATGTCAGGTATACTAAGGTATTGCCTTTTCAGTGTTACCTTTGCCAACAATGAGCCAACATGTATTCCGTTTACTCAGCTATTCTCCACGAAGAACAAGGAGGAAAAGGACCTGCAGATACTGGGATGTGCCTCCCCCTGGCTTTGAACACATCACACCATTGCAGTACAAAGCTATGCAAGGTATCTGTCAGCTTCTCTTTGCCTGTGGCTAATATCCTACTGTAATGTTCCCCTGTTTTATTTATTTCCTGTTAAGTTCATACATGTAAGAATTAATTGTCCAGAACAGTGCCAGTTACTAAGGTTGTGTGAAGTTTCTCTTGCTCTCTACTTTTCCCTTCAGCGGCTGGGCAGATACCCACAATAGCCCTGCTGGCATCATCTGCCATGAGTGGGTTGGCAGTAACACCCACCCAAGTGCCCATAGTTGGCAGTCAGATGACTAGGCAGGCTCGACGTCTCTATGTTGGCAATATTCCCTTTGGTGTGACAGAGGTAAACTTCCCAGAGGACTTACGTTGTCTTGCACATTGAAGTGACAACATCGTATTTCACGGTATTTTTGCAGTTACTGTATGGGTTTCAGCTGTTATTTTTTCCTTTATTTATTTCTGTTTTTAGGAGTCCATGGCAGAATTCTTCAATGCCCAAATGAGGCTTGCAGGCCTATCACAAGCCCCTAGCATCCCTGTGCTTGCTGTGCAGATAAATCAGGATAAAAACTTTGCATTCCTAGAGGTAGGTTGCCTTGTGTCCTCTCTCTTCTGTATATGTTGGTGTGTAACATTAGTTGCCTTGCATAACTTACTTAAACTGTCTAACTCCCTGTTTGGCATCTTCCTCTCCAGTTCCGGTCTGTCGATGAGACCACACAGGCCATGGCTTTCGATGGAATAATTTTCCAAGGTCAGTCGTTGAAGATAAGACGACCACATGACTACCGGCCCCTACCTGGCATTTCAGAGCAACCTGCTTTTCATGTCCCAGGTTTGTACAGTGGCAACATGCTTTCTTAGTTATGTAGTTCACATTCATAGCACCAGTAGATATCAGCTACAGTACAGGTATATTGCAGTTGAACGTGTTTATTGTTGTTTTTGTCTCTCTAGGTGTCGTGTCCACAGTGGTACCAGACTCCCCACATAAACTGTTTATTGGAGGCCTACCCAACTATCTCAATGATGATCAGGTACTTCACTCAAACAGTCATTTCACATTGACAACACAAGCATACCTGACCCTTCTCATTTGTATTACTTTCTTGAACTGGTCACTGAAGTGACAGACTTACAGTATTCTGTTCTGGTTGGGTGGGGGAGAAGTGACCTTTGTCCTTTACACTTACAACCATGTTGAGGCCACAGGAGGTTGGTGGCGCCGTAATTGGGGAAAATGGGCTTGTGGTAATGACTGGAGCGGAATCAGTGGAATGGTATCCAGGTGTTTGATGCCATTCCATTTGCTCCTTTCTGGCCATTATTATGAGCCGTCCTCCCCTCAGCAGCCTCCACTGGTTGAGCTACAGTGAGCTAAATAAAGCTTATAGGCACACGTGAATAAAACATACTAGGGAGTAACAATGGGAATAACATTTGGCCTAAAGTAGACAGTATGATCTTAACTGTAGCTGATGCTCTTTCCCTGGCCATAAGTCCATGACAGGCATTTAGTAGTGTAGAGATGCTTATAGGAACTAACACATTCAGCACTGACAGCATTTGCTTCAGTCAGTGCTTTTGTGCTAAGCACAATGTACACCCTACCCAAAGGAGAAGTTGCTGTTTGAAAAACATTGAATAATTGACCTTCAATTGAATTATGAATTTTAACAAAATTGTATTTTTTCAGGTTCTGTTTTCATTGTCTACAATTTGACCAGTGTTGTATGGAAATCAAAATATGAATGTATTATTTATGTCTGATATTTGTGAAGATGCCAGTAACTCCTCCTTTTATGCAGTTTGTTTTTACACTTCTGTTAGAAATCATGAGATTACATTTCATTAGCATTATTCATTAGCATTAGTTAATGTGAACACATTATTTTTCACTCCATGAATCGCTCTGATGTGTTTGAATAAAAACTCAGCTAGTGATTTCATGACTGAACTAAATTGTGAATTAGTATTTACACACATTATTTATGCATAATCATCAACACAGTTTCAATCTCGTTCACTTGATTTAAGAGATAACAATAGTATCTCTATCAGATAAGTAGTTTATAGTCACTAATGGTCCCATGAAAACATACTTTTGAATGGGATAAATGCGTGACCACCTGCTAGCAGGAGCTATAAGTATATGAATTGGTGGGTTAATAGGCTTGATTATCAGTACTCCAGTGAGTGAAAAGTGTAACTGTTCAGCTGTATGCTAATTTCTCATTTTAACCATGCTTATTTGACAAAGGTAAGCAAAGTCCAGTTCATAAGATGGAGCGAGGTACCATGTCCTAGATATCACAATATGCAGGCTTGAGTAAAATTCCTGGTTAAGTCAAATGGTTGCCAACAACAGTATTCCATGATTCCTCACACCAAACATATTACGCCCTGACTGTGCTACATCTTCACTCCAAGCTCCAGAGAGATTGGGAAACGGCATAGTTCTGCAATGTTGTTGTGCACTAAATGAATTGGATTCTAACTTTCCATTCCTCCTGATTTTCTTTCTAAACAGTACCCTGATTGTACCCTGGTGTTTATTTTCTTATTCTTTTTTACTCTTGCAGTCACTGCTACTGCTTTGATACTCACAGCTCTTTCATTTTTGTTCCCCCACTTTGTCCCCAGCTAGGGGCCTGTAAGATCGTTAAGTCTGCGCTCATAATTTGTTCAGTAGTACTGATCTACTGCTGCCATGCCAACATGTAACACAAGGCAAGTAAGACATTCCGTTCCTCCCACGGATACACTCCTAGCCAGCAGGTTCCCTTCCTGGCTACTCTTTCTCTCTCTCCCATCACTCTTTTGAAACGCGTTAAGGACTAAATTAGTTAGGGGTGGGATAAAATAAACAGATACCCGATTAATGTTAGGTTTTGGGGTGGTTCTCAGCCTTAAAAATAAAGTTAAGACTGTGTTAACATGATGTACTGTCATGAAACAAGTGCATTTTGTAGATGAAGTGATAGCCAATCAGTTTACTTTGATGATGGGTTCATCATTATTGGATTTTATAATCAGTGCACAATTTTCAGCACAACTTGTGTTATTACTGTTTAATAACTTTTATTATTGTTAAGTAAATTAATTTCTGGTAAAATATGAATCAAATGAAATACATTACACAAAGTTTGTTAATCCAGTTCTGTCTATCTGTACCTGTTTTGTCATACAGAAAATCAGTCATTCAGAGCTCTTTCAAAAATCTCATATATAGTTTCCCTGGATTATTGTGGATTTAGTATATGTCATACTTAAATAGAGTTCATCTGTAAAACATCAGCCGTTGTGTGCATATTCAAATGATTTGCTTCGTAATTAAGCAATCTTAATCTCATCACACTGAAACTGATAAACATTCTACAATTTTTTTGTATTTGTTTTTAATACAAGATACAAATATTTAGTTTTCTTTGACCATGTCATTTATTGCACTTCTCCAGGCCATTCACCTTGATATGATTTCTCTCCTCATGACTATTAGATGGAGGCTTAGAATGAATTCAGTAGAAAATGTGGTGGATTCATATTACCCTGCTTATGTCTCTGCTTGTCTTCATCTCTTATGCAGGTGAAGGAGCTCTTGACATCATTCGGACCACTCAAAGCTTTCAACCTTGTCAAGGACAGTGCCACGTCACTTTCCAAAGGTTATGCCTTTTGTGAATATGTTGACATCAGTGCGACTGATCAGGTACAGATGAGCAAATGCTATGCCTTCTCATGGTTATGGTTTATCATTTTTTGGTGTCAAATTAATCTTGTTTTTAAGGTTCTATTCCATATTTGAAACGTTTCTGTGTATGTTTGTCAGGCGGTGGCTGGGCTCAATGGCATGCAACTGGGTGACAAAAAGCTCATCGTCCAGAGAGCAAGTGTGGGAGCCAAAAACGCCAATCCGGTGAGCGCAGTTCGCTTGTGCATTTTGAATTGCAAGAAACAAATGTGAGTACCAGCAGTCTAAATGTGTCGTCTGTCTGGGCTGTTTTCCTTCCTCCCACCTAGACTGCCATCATCGAGACCCCGGTGACGCTGCAGGTGCCTGGGCTGCAGGGACTTCAGAACTCTGGGCTGCCCACAGAGGTGCTGTGCCTGCTCAACATGGTGATGCCTGAGGAGCTGGTGGATGACGAGGACTACGAGGAGATCCTGGAGGACATCAGTGAGGAGTGCTGCAAGTACGGCAGCGTGCGCTCCATCGAGATTCCCCGGCCTGTCGAAGGAGTGGAGGTCTCTGGCTGTGGCAAGGTAAAAGGTTGAACTGAGGTTATTCAGTACAGAATGAGACTATGCTCTTCACTGTTGTTAAACATAAGTACTTGGTCTGAACAAAATAAAAAACTGTAATACACCACATGAAGTATGAATTGTTGTTGAAGTAACATGTATGTATTTGCTATTTGGATCCTGATGAAGTTGATGGTTATTTTTGTTTCAGATCTTTGTGGAGTACGTTTCTACTGCAGACTGTCAGAAAGCCATGCAGGCCCTCACTGGCCGCAAGTTTGCCAACAGAGTGGTGGTAACCAAATACTATGATCCAGACATGTATCACAGACAGGAGTTCTCAGGGTAGAGGGGAAACAGGAGGCAATACATGGAATTAACTGGGACCTCCTCTTTCCTGCTTCCTCAAACCTGGTTTCAGCTCTTCAGTATCGTGTGTTCTCTCTCCAGTATTCACAGCTAGTACGTTGTAACCCTATCCTCAATTACTACAGTAGTACAGATTTTTGGGAAAAAATACTTGATTTTTACATGTGTCTTTTAGATACTCTAACTGATATATTACACCAACAAAAAATATCTGTGTGCAGTGAATGAATTTAATGAAATGTATACAAATAAATAAAACCATGCTTTTTGTGTAGGATTCCCTTTGCAGAAGTAGTATGAATGTCATGTGTACTTAGATCTAAAACCAGACTGTAACATAGCCAGTGTTGCTGTCGTTCTTAACTCTGGAGTCAATGAGATGATACAAAAGTGAAATGTTTAGATTTCTATTCTGAGCACAAGCTTATTTTGTCTCTTAACTTAAAGAATTGTTAAGTCGAGATGTACCTATATTTGATAGCTATCATACTTTCACTGTGTGATTCTGAGAAGTAACTAACAGTGAAATATTATTGTATACCCCCCAGAGTCAGATGAACTTGTGAATACCATGTTTATGTCTCTGCATCCAGTAGGAAGGAAGTTAGAGGTAGTTTCACGAGGCAAGTACCATAGACTCCCAGTCATTGAGCTAACGCTAGTTAGCAACTTCCTTAAAATTGCATGTAGAGACATAAAAATGGTTTCCACAGGTTCATCTCACTCTAGGGAAGTAGAAAACATTTCCACAATCCTGAAGTTTAAAACTCAAACACCAAAAAACATGTGTTAGAAAAACACTCAACACTAATATTTACAAAAAGTGAACAAAACAATTGTTTCAACAAAGTCATGATTTGGGCATTTTCACAGCGGTTTAAACCCATAACCTTGACATTTGCAGATTGTTTTGTGATCGTCCTCTGGATTAAGAATTTGTGTCATTTAGATTGTAGCAAAAAATTACAAGGTCACAAAAATACCATACTGGCCATAGAAAGGGACATTATGCATAGTTTTTGTTAAAGGAAATATTTGGTCATCCTACAGGAAAGGACAAGGAGATTTTAGAAGATGTGCTTTCAATTTATGTAAATAATGTATGTAGCTAATGTATATCCTGTGTTTTTGTTATCTGATGCTTTCGTAATTGTATGGAAGAAAATTGGTTAATTTATTTTTACCCAAAGGTTTTTTAAGCTTCATGAAAATTGCAGACGTGAGTTGATCCAACATTGTCGTTGTATGACAGTAATTCATATCATTCATCATTACAGTGAGACTACCGTTGAGTGTTTTATTATGTACTGTAAATCACATACGATTACAACAAAAACAGTATGCTTCATTATGGGTACATTGGAAATGAGCTTTCAACTAATGAAATCCAGTTCATTGATTCAAAATAATTAGAATTACTGTTTTTGTAAATGTGGTTTTGAATGTGCCAAAACTGAAAGCATTTTTATGTATGCCACTGCCATGCCTTGAATAAATGCCTGCATCCTCTGTCAGTCTATAATATTGTTGCTATGAAATAAGGCTAATGTCAATTTCAGGACAAAGGCATCTTGTGATATCAGATCAGGTGAGGAAATGTGAATACACTGTGAACGCACACCAGACTGATTATCAGTTCAGCTATCTGTCAGTAGAAGGCAGCAAAATTTAGCTTTATCAGGCTGGTCTCATAGACTAGACATAACATAGTAAACGAAAATCCAGGACACTCAAATGAGTATAATATGTTAATAAAACATTAGAAAAAAGGTTACTTAAGGCACAAACGAAAGGAGGGTATATAACACAAATCTGTATCAACCCAAATGTTGCAGGTTTGAATCTCATCACGGACAAGCATTTGAGCTATTTTGTAACTTTGCAACCACTTTCTTCTTTTGAGCTACTTTGCAACTGCGTAGCATGTTAACAAACCCTTTCGCTAACCCTGACCTTAACCCTTTAACCTAACTCAACCCTAATCTTAACCAGGGATGGGTAAAATGTACAAAATACAATTACAAAATATAATACACAAAATACCATAAATATCGTATCAAATTAAACCACACAATACTTCTATTTTGAAATGTATTTAATTAAAATACATGTATTTTGTATTTTAAAATACAGAAATATATTTGTAATTAGCCGGCCCAGAATAGCAATAACATTAAAGACACTTCTTACATGCTATAACTGTGAAATGTTGTTGTTTATCTTGCTTAGTTGAATGCCATGACTGTAAGTCACTCTGGGTAAGAGTGTCTGCTAAATGACCAAAATGTATATGTGAAAATGAACATACCAAAATTAACTGCAAAGCATACTGGGTATTATTACCTTGTAATAATAAGGTACCTTGTTTTGGGGTGGAGCTCATTGGAATAATACTTAGCATGCTTTGCAATTGTCCATTTTTACATATACATTTATATTTAGTTCATTTAGCAGACGCTCTTATCACACCATAGTGCCATGAGACTTACGATACCAATGCAGGGTGAAAGGGGGCAACAAAATTGTAAACCACTATAAAAAAATATATATAGAAAGGTATTTTGTATTTTGAAAATACAATTTACAGCTCTCGAAAGTATCTTATTACAAAATACATTGGAGTGTAGTTCAACCCAGTGTAATGCAAATGACAAAATACATATTTAAAATACTTGTAACAGAGCTACTGCCCATCTGTAACCTCTAACCCTAGCCTAGCTTAGCTAACATTGGCCACCTAGCTAACGTTAGCCACAACAATTTGTAACATATAGTACGGATTAGAATTTGTAAGATAACATACGAATTGTAACAGATCATACGAATTGTAATTTATAACATATAATACGAAATGGATGATCGACATCCACAAATGAATACATACCAAATGTAACGTATCATACTGATTTTAGCCTCACGGATTTTCGTTTGGTATATTACGTAAACCCATGAGTCTAGGTTGGATTTATATAGCCAACTCCTCAGCTGCCTAGGACATCCCAGATTTCGAACGGTCGGGGAGAGCTCAAAGCGCACAGGATTTGACAGATGTTAGAATCGGATAAACTGCAACCGCAACGAGAGAATTGGGGAGCATTTCAGATTTACATAGTGGTAGCCCATATACGACAAAATGTCAGGACAAAAGAGTGCGAATCCGTGTAATAAATTCCAAGCGAACATTTTTTATAAAAGTAAATGTCAGAACTGCTTCAAGTCTCGGGAGCTGCATCTTCCAACTGATCATGGTAAGGACCAGGTAAGTGAACAAACATATTTATGTTTTATTAGTTTTAATACTTTGGCTATTACTCTTCTGAATGTTGATGACAGGGATGACAGATGGGCATGCACTCAATGTTATATCAGACAGAGACATTCCTTCATATTGTGTCAGGTATCGCGTTCATTTGTGAAATGTAATGAACATAACGTAATAGCCAAACTTATCTGTTGTAGAAAATGAAGCAATTTGACTGAATAGCCCCAATGCATGAGTCAAATATTTGTCACCACACACCTCCCACACTGTTGTAAAGAGACCGTTGACAGCCCAACTGTCAGCGCTCAGCATGCCATAGGCCACAACAGGTTATTATTATTTTAGAAAACATATACACCATTGCTATCTGATTATTTTGTGCTCATCTCTGTGTGCCTTGTAAATTTAGAGCCATTGGTCATTGAACGTCAGCTAAGTAAGCTCCTGTTTTAAAGCATCTGACTCAGGTGTGAAGGTTAAGAATAAATATCCAAGTCTGTTGGAATTTTTGAGGAAAGAATTATCTCATGTTGAGATGCACTCATAACACAAGAAACAAAACTCTCTGACAAAGAGTTGAGCAAGTTGAGTAACTGGCAGAGAGTCAGAACATTCCAGTCTTTGGGGACTCGAAAAGAGCACAAAGAGCAGTTTATCTTCTCTTTTCCATGTCAACAATATTACCCTGCCTCTTGTTTATGGCCTATTGCATGGACATACTAAATCTGTTCACACATTTTGTAAATGAACACTGAATCACGAACGGTCACTGGCTAATCCTACAAAGGACATTCTCTAAAAAGATAGGATTGTTATTCCTTTGACATTCAAAACATGAATCAACGAGTATTGATGCTCCCTGCCAGAAAAATCCAAGACCCATTGGATGGCATAGAAAAACGATTTAATTTGATAGAACCTTCACAGGTCAAGACCCAACTAATTTCTCCTTGTTTTCCCATGCTTGACAGGCCAAACCCATCTATGGAGGCTGGCTCTGCTTGGCTGCTGAGGGGACAGACTTTGACAATCCAATTCAGAGGTCAAGGGTAAGAGAATTACAAATAACTATCTAGTCTTGGACTATGGTTGTACAGAAATGTATCAGTAGTACTATCTTATATTCTGATAGACATGCAAGTTGTTCAGTATTTGAGGCATTATTGCAACATTATCCATAACAACTCTATCTCTAAATGGTAGAAATGGCAGCGACGATTCTTCATCCTGTATGAACATGGCAGCATGAGTTTTGCACTGGACGAGTTGGTAAGAGATTCTGTATTTGAACACACACACACACACACACACACACACACACACACACACACACACACACACACACACACACACACACACACACACACACACACACACACACACACACACACACACACACACACACACACACATACACACACACATACACCAAAAAGCTAAGCAAACCAGATCATCCAACATTAATAGGTTAACTACAGTGTATTGTCCTGATGTATATTGTCCTTTAATGTTTTATAAGAGGATTCACTATGCATCTTTTAGCCAGATGTTGTGTGTAGTACCAGAGCTGATGATTTGGGATTAATCTGTCCTCTAATTCCACATCCCCCTCTCCCACTGATCTGATCTTCTGAAATCTCCTCCTCTGCCCTCTTTCATGTCACTCTATATAGCCTGTATTAAAACTCAGTTGCAACGGGTAATGTCTTGTTTGTGATGTCCTTTAACCCTCCATAATATCTTTCTATTTCTATTTTTTTATATTTCTAGATGGTGTACAAAAGATACCATGATTAGCATCATAATCTCTTCCAGAATTTCCAGTCAGACAAAACTATTTACATTGTGTATCATTCCTTTAGACAAGCACTCTGCCACAAGGAACAGTGAACATGAATCTGTGTACAGCGGTGATTGACGCAGAGCCTAAGACAGGCCAGAGGAACGCTTTGTGCATCATCACACCTGAACAGGAGTTCTTTATCCGGGGAGAGAACAAGGAGATCATCAATGGGTCAGTAATGCTTCTTGATATTACAGTATGATATGATATCACTCCTGATTTAACTTCTCTGATATTACAGTATGATATGATATCACTCCTGACTTAACGTCTCTGATATTACAGTATGATATGATATCACTCCTGACTTAACTTCTCTGATATTACAGTATGATATTATATCACTCCTGACTTAACATCTCTGATATTACAGTATGATATGATATCACTCCTGACTTAACTTCTCTGATATTACAGTATGACATGATATCACTCCTGACTTAACTTCTCTGATATTACAGTATGATATGATATCACTCCTGACTTAACTTCTCTGATATTACAGTATGACATGATATCACTCCTGACTTAACTTCTCTGATATTACAGTATGATATGATATCACTCCTGACTTAACTTCTTTGAAATTACAATATGATATGATATCACTCCTGACTTAACTTCTCTGATATTACAGTATGACATGATAACACTCCTGACTTAACTTCTCTGATATTACAGTATGACATGATATCACTCCTGACTTAACTTCTCTGATATTACAGTATGATATGATATCACTCCTGACTTAACTTCTTTGAAATTACAATATGATATGATATCACTCCTGACTTAACTTCTCTGATATTACAGTATGACATGATATCACTCCTGACTTAACTTCTCTGATATTACAGTATGATATGATATCACTCCTGACTTAACTTCTTTGAAATTACAATATGATATGATATCACTCCTGATTTAACTTCTCTGATATTACAATATGATATGATATCACTTCTGATTTATCTTTTCTGTAAATTCCTGTCTTTGATGGACAATATTTTGAATCCCTGTCATGTCCGTGTCGTTTTCTTTTTACCAGCTGGAGTGAACAACTCGTCGTTTACCCACGGACCTATAAGCAGCATCAGAAGAAGAGACGTAAAGTAGAACCCACTACTTCCCAGGTGATCACTTCTTCTTTTCATAACATTGTAACCAAGATGCCTGGTCACCGGTGGCCTAAATACATGTTTGAAAATATTGCAGAAAAATACGTCAACTACTGTATATGTCAATGATGTGTTATGCCTCTACACATAATGATAATGAAAACTTATTGTGTTCATCAGGAGCCCAGCCCAGCAAAGATGGCTGCCACTGAGCCCAGTTTCTCAGTCATGAAAAGTGGTGACCCTTGCTCCAGCCTGTGGCAGGGAGAGCGGCCCAGTGGGGGTCCGGATGTGGCCCCTGTCTGGACTGTGACAGATACTGATCCCCTGGGCCTGGACGAGACCCCTGCAGGTGGGGAAGCAGGAAACCAGCCAACACATATACACACACACTCAGACAGGCTTTCAAGTCTGTCAGACATTCAAAGCCATTTCCTGCCCTCTAACACTGTCCTAACTTCCTGCAGGTGGTCATGCATACAGGATGAGAAAGTTGGCCTTTATTAGTGGACAGATTCATTGCCAGTGTAGTAGTGTTATTGAAAGACTGTAGAAAAGGATGCAGGGCTCATGGTAAACAATCATCTCTAATATATTTCACAGACACAACTAAGATTAATTATGCGAGCAGAGCAGACATTTCTCTTAATAGCGGTCATGTGATGAACGGTAAGTACACCCTAAGTATGTGGAGGCAGACTTATTGGTGTGTCTGGGCCTAGGTTATAACGGAGAGCAGGATCAACTCCTGTAGTGCAGACTGTGCCTGTAGGGGACTTCATTAGGCTGATGTAGATGACAGGTTTTACAGATGCTTTTCCATGGCCTGGGAGCAGATGAAAAGGAAAACAAACTGGAGGCATCTCTTTAATGAGCTGTGGTCTGTTAGGTGCAACTTTATAGTGACACTATGCAGGGGTGTCCCTCAAATGTCTCTATGGTCAAACGTGACACTTCCTTAGATGGGAGACATTATAGTAACTATCTGACCAGATTCCTCATGTAACAAGTCTTAGAAGTTCGATTTTTCAGAAGAGGATTCTCATAAAAATCTTGCTATTTGTGTTTCGGTCCAAAAGCAATGACCTAAAGTATCATGCAAAACATAGACCTAACCTGTGCAGTCACAGTCGGAAAACAGCCCTCTTTATTTAATAACTCTCCTCAAGTCATGATCCCCACTACCTCCCTTCAGCCTCCAGTGACTCCCTGACCTTTGACGGTAGTCTGCGGCTCTCCAACGGTTCCTGTATCAGTAGCTCTGTGAGTTCCCTGGACTCTGTGGCCAGCAAGGGGACTGACACCAGCAGCGACAGCCAGCCCACAGAGCCTACGCCATACAGAGACCACCCACCGGCCAACAAGAACAACAGGGCAGAGAGAAGGTGAGAATCATGGAGAAGACATGTTATCAGTTGTGTCTGATATTGGGAGATCTATAATGAACGCAATGTTCTTGGACATTAGTTTCAATTTTATTTATTTGGTTTTGTATTTGTTGTGTGTTGTCATGAAAATGCTAACAGGCATAAACGGGTTTGGCATGGGCTAGGACCAAATGTGCTAGCAATTAGCACTAAAGGACAGCAGATGCCTCCCTGTTTCTCTCTGTATAAAATGGTACACACATTACACACAGCCCAACAGCACATCAAAGATCCATATTCTTCCATTAGGGAGGTAATGGTTTTTAAATTAAGCTTATAGAAGCACTCCCAGTTTGTCCCCTAACTAACAGCATATACAGTATTTGGGCTACGTGATGGGAATACCTCCTTGGTCTGTGTGTTTCATTCATTGCCTTCTAAGGACAGACAGAATCCTTGCCCTGAATAAGGCCTCGAAATTCCTAAAGTATTGTGTAATTAGATATTTTGAAGGAATTCTATTTCTGAGTTCCTCACAAACTGCCAGTCATCAGAAAGTAGGAGAAATGTCAAGGCAAGACATTACACTGACTGAGGGCACAGTATTATGTTTGTGCCAACTCATACAGATACATACATGCCTCAACAAGAATTTACCATCCCTGTTATAACAGGACAGATGCTACACCCACAGTGTATTAAAGATAGTATTCGCTTTTGTGGTTATACTGTATATACAAACGCTCTATCGGATTCTTCTAGGGAATTCCATCTATGTAATATCTGCTATCTTTCTAAACAAAACATGACACTGGAGGTGAGGATGTCACTTGAAATTCCAATTCAAAAGTAGCACTAGATGGATGTAGGTGACATGGATGTCCTCAGTCTAGGCCCAGCTTGGGGGTACAGAATAAGTGGCGGTGACATTATTCAGCTGTCATCCTGAAGTTCTTCCTGCAGGAAGTGATGTCACAGCCCACCTGTGGGGGGCCATGGAGGACACCATGGCTGTTTGTTGAATGACAGGCTTGATTTTCCTGCTTTTCAGCTGTTACAATGAGCCAGAGAAGGCTGGGAGGAGTGCTGTGGGAGAGGACCTGGGTCAGGCTGGATCCAGGAAGGGGAGGAGTGAAGCTCGCAGCAACCAGAGAGAGGTATCAGTCACACCGTCACAGTGTTTTTACATTGCAGTCAGTCCTCCCACTCCCGGTAAGGCTTGTCACATTCCTCCACTATAACACCATCACTTGAACCACACCTCATGATCCAAAGAGTAACCATAGCTTTTAAGAATAGCAACACTTGTTACTCACCAGGAGGGCCCAAGACAAGCATTGCCCTTTCGGCAGACCCCTTTAGGGGTCTAGTGTTTCCACATCTACACATATAGATTGGTATTTTACACACCATTGATGGAGTCTGTCATTGTTAAGGTAAAGTACATGTGTACACCACACAGCTGTTCCCGCTAGTTCTCCATTGGACTTGTTTGGACATGACTCATAAGACCAGGTGTTGGAGAGGCAAAGATGTCACGTCAAGCGTTTCGGCTCTGGCCTGAATGCATGGTGTGTAAAGGCTCACGGACAGGGATGAAGCGCTGCTCTTACATTCCACACTGTCAGGTGTGTGTGTGTGTGTGTCATGTGTGTCCACACTGTCAGGTGTGTGTGTGTCATGTGTGTCCACACTGTCAGGTGTGTGTGTGTATCACATGTGTCCACACTGTCAGGTGTGTGTGTGTGCCATGTGTGTCCACACTGTCAGGTGTGTGTGTATGTGTCATGTGTGTCCACACTGTCAGGTGTGTGTGTGTGTGCCATGTGTGTCCACACTGTCAGGTGTGTGTGTGTGTGCCATGTGTGTCCACACTGTCAGGTGTGTGTGTGTGTACCATGTGTGTCCACACTGTCAGGTGTGTGTGTGTGCCATGTGTGTCCACACTGTCAGGTGTGTGTGTGTACCACATGTGTCCACACTGTCAGGTGTGTGTGTGTGTGCCACGTGTGTCCAAACTGTCAGGTGTGTGTGTGTGTGCCACGTGTGTCCACACTGTCAGGTGTGTGTGCCACGTGTGCCAATATATGTGTGTTTAGTTCCATACCGAAATGCAGGAGTTTGGCATGGCTAAGTCAATCCTCCCATCAGCCGTGTTGAGGCATGTGTTAGTGTGTGTGAGTAAGACAGGGAGAAGGTGAATAATTCAGGACTGTGTTGTGTTCTCTAACTAAACTGGTTTTAATGCTCTGACGGGGATCCGTCTGCACTTCATGTTGTGTGTTGTAATCTCAGAATGGCATTCCTCTTAAACACATTTTCCATTTACCTAAACATGGATACTATGTAATTAGGGATCTGCCTGTAAGTCCCAGACAAACCTCTGCTAACTCATAACGGTGATGGTATCTTACAGTACAATGACCCAGCTGTTGTATCCAAAGAGACCTGTTGTATCCAAAGAGACCTGTTGTATCTGTAGGGAGCTGTTGTATCTGTAGGAACCTGTTGTATCTGTAGGGAGCTGTTGTATCTGTAGGGTACTGTTGTATCTGTAGGGACCTGTTGTATCTGTAGGGACCTGTTGTATCTGTAGGGAGCTGTTGTATCTGTAGGGTACTGTTGTATCTGTAGGGAGCTGTTGTATCTGTAGGAACCTGTTGTATCTTTAGGGTGCTGTTGTATCTGTAGGGACCTGTTGTATCTGTAGGGAGCTGTTGTATATGTAGAGACCTGTTGTATTTGTAGGGTGCTGTTGTATCTGTAGGGAGCTGTTGTATCTGTAGGGACCTGTTGTATCTGTAGGGACCTGTTGTATCTGTAGGGACCTGTTGTATCTGTAGGGACCTGTTGTATCTGTAGGGAGCTGTTGTATCTGTAGGGACCTGTTGTATCTGTAGGGTGCTGTTGTATCTGTAGGGACCTGTTGTATCTGTAGGGTGCTGTTGTATCTGTAGGGTGCTGTTGTATCTGTAGGGACCTGTTGTATCTGTAGGGTGCTGTTGTATCTGTAGGGACCTGTTGTATCTGTAGGGACCTGTTGTATCTGTAGGGTGCTGTTGTATCTGTAGGATGCTGTTGTATCTGTAGGGACCTGTTGTATCTGTAGGGAGCTGTTGTATCTGTAGGGACCTGTTGTATCTGTAGGGTGCTGTTGTATCTGTAGGGACCTGTTGTATATGTAGGGTACTGTTGTATCTGTAGGATGCTGTTGTATCTGTAAGACCTGTTGTATCTGTAGGGAGCTGTTGTATCTGTAGGGAGCTGTAGGGTGCTGTTGTATCTGTAGGGAACTGTTGTATCTGTAGGGAGCTGTAGGGTGCTGTTGTATCTGTAGGGAACTGTTGTATCTGTAGGGACCTGTTGTATCTGTAGGGAGCTGTTGTATCTGTAGGGAGCTGTTGTATCTATAGGGAGATGTTTTATCTGTAGGGACCTGTTGTATCTGTAAGTAGTTGTTGTATCTGTAGGGAGCTGTTGTATCTGTAGGATGCTGTTGCATCTGTAGGGACCTGTTGTGTCTGTAGGATGCTGTTGTATCTGTAGGGACCTGTTGTATCTGTAGGGTACTGTTGTATCTGTAGGGACCTGTTGTATCTGTAGGGTGCTGTTGTATCTGTAGGGAGCTGTTGTATCTGTAGGGACCTGTTGTATCTGTAGGGACCTGTTGTATCTGTAGGGAGCTGTAGGGAGCTGTTGTATCTGTACGGACCTGTTGTATCTGTAGGGAGCTGTTGTATCTGTAGGGAGCTGTTGTATCTGTAGGGACCTCTTGTATCTGTAGGGAGCTGTTGTATCTGTAGGGACATTGTAGGGACCTGTTGTATCTGTAAGGACCTGTTGTATCTGTAGGGTGCTGTTGTATCTGTAGGGACCTGTTGTATCTGTAAGATCTGTTGTATCTGTAGGGAGCTGTTGTATCTGTAAGTAGCTGTTGTATCTGTAAGTAGCTGTTGTATCTGTAGGGTGCTGTTGTATCTGTAGGGAGATGTTGTATCTGTAGGGACCTGTTGTATCTGTAGGGAGCTGTTGTATCTGTAGGGACCTGTTGTATCTATAGGGACCTGTTGTATCTGTAGGGAGCTGTTGTATCTGTAGGGACCTGTTGTATCTGTAGGGAGCTGTTGTATCTGTAGGGTGCTGTTGTATCTGTAGGGACCTGTTGTATCTGTAAGTAGCTGTAGGGAGCTGATGTATCTGTAGGGACCTGTTGTATCTGTAAGTAGCTGTTGTATCTGTAGGGAGCTGTTGTATCTGTAGGGACCTGTTGTATCTGTAGGGAGCTGTTGTATCTGTAGGGAGCTGTTGTATCTGTAAGGAGCTGTTGTATCTGTAGGGACCTGTTGTATCTGTAGGGACCTGTTGTATCTGTAGGGAGCTGTTGTATCTGTAGGGACCTGTTGTATCTGTAGGGAGCTGTTGTATCTGTAGGGTGCTTCTGTATCTGTAGGGAGCTGTTGTATCTGGGTGCTGTTGTATCTGTAGGGAGCTGTTGTATCTGTAGGGAGCTGTTGTATCTGTAGGGTGCTTCTGTATCTGTAGGGAGCTGTTGTATCTGTAGGATGCTGTTGTATCTGTAGGGACCTGTTGTATCTGGGTGCTGTTGTATCTGTAGGGAGCTGTTGTATCTGTAGGGACCTGTTGTGTCTGTAGGGAGCTGCTGTTGGTCATGCGTTTGAGGCTGGGAGGGACTATCACTGAACAGTATCTCCTGAGTCAAGTGCACATCTGTTTGTGAAATGACAGTCACCATGTTCTCAGACTGGCTCCGGTGATTAAGGTAGTGAATAAAGCATAAGTATCAGTCTGTCTACTCCCGACAACAACAAACACATGACCAGCATTTAGGATTAACACTACAGTATAGAACACATGTACAGTCCATACTGGTACACAGTATGCACATTGTACTAGATGTAGAAAACATACTGTCGATGTCACAGAAGGCTGCTGAGGGGAGGATGTCTCATAATAATGTCTGGAATGGAGTAAATGGAATGGCATCATACACATGGAAACATGTGTTTGATATGTTTGATACCATTCCACTCCTTCCCTTCCAGGCATTACTATGAGCCCGTCCTCCTCAATTAAGGTGCAACCGGCCGCTTGTAGTTGATTTTTCACAGACTATGGCTGGTGTACTGTATATATTTCTGTTTATAATATGAGATACTGTATGAACTGTTGAACCCAGTAATATGGTTTAGTTAGACACATCATACACATGGGGTCAAAGGTTTAACGTTAATCTCTGATTAAATCCCTCTGTAGGAGTTTTCTCTTAAGTTCCTGCCCGACGGAACATATTATCCCATGTGATCATTTATGTTCCTCCAGTTCCAGTAGTTTTTTTTTTTTTGGGGGGGGGGGGGGGGGTATTGGAGTGAGAGGTCAAATGCCTGTTCACAGTTCACTCTGTCCCCCAGGCTCAGATTCCCCAGATAGTCCCACTTCCCCTTTCTCATCCTATCCTAGGGAAAAGAGACTTCATTGGAAGACAGCAACTGTCCAGAATGGTGTTGTTGGAGAAGACAGGAGGCGAGTTCACACTGCTGGCTGGAGCAGAGTGTTCTCTCCCTCATGTTACTGTTATGTGTCCTTGGATAGTTTTCTATGCAAATAGCTGGGCACAGACAAAGAATGTTCTGGATTTACTGAAGTGGTCGTTTTTCCTTTTTTTTTATTACGTAAGAGTAAAAAGAATGAGGCTGTTGAAGGCTCAAGTAAATGAGAAAATAATCTTGTTTCATATGGTGCCGCTGTCTCTAGTTTCATTTAGCGCTGGCTAATCTAGATTTAAAGGGACTCTCTGATGTGTTTTTTAGAGCTATTTGGTTAGCCAGGATGAAACCCAATATGAGGTAGCTTTGGTAGGTAACAGTCAGGGATGTGGGAATCTTGTCAAGACAGAGATTTGGGACTTTTAACATCCCTGGGCTTGTGAGACTGGATGCCAGGGGCCATCAGGGATAATACAGCCTCCAAAGTCTTTTCATACACTCCCCAGCCAAGCCCAGTCACCAGAGTGGAACTCATTCTTAACGTGAGTAAGGTTTAATAGCCCCTGTATAGAGAGCACTTCCTCTCTCCTGCTGTGTCCCACAATAAGCCTTACATCTCACAACACTGCCTGCCAGAGACCTGCCATGACTTGATACAATGCACACGTCCAAGCCGTCTCAGTCATGATAGAGTAAAGGGAAACGACATCTTGTTTTTTATTTGCAACAAGCTTACAGTAATACAGGACATGATCACATTTGCTAATCCATCTGACACCTTCTACATTGTTACTTCAGTAATTGATAGTGTCCTGTTGTTACACCCAGAAACTGCAGTCGTGTGGAGATCTACGCCCAGGTCAACTCACCGTCCCTCCTTCTCAGAGAAGAGCTAAGTCCCTGGACCGCAGGACCTCGGAGTCTGTCATGACTGTGAGTGCTTAATACTTCTGGAATTTCTGTGCACTGAAAGCACATGGGGCCAAGTTGTAAAACATGTCAGAAAACTGTCACAGTTCAAACAAGGATGCTCTCATAATTTATACAAGTATAAATGAAAGCCCCAAGTGGATTGACGGCAGTTTTCTTTTATGTTGAAGTGTCTGAAAACATCTGTATGGCCGTGCCTCTTTGAACTCCTGACTAACTTACTGTCTTATCTTCCTTACAGCCTGATTTGCTGAACTTCAAGAAAGGGTGGATGATGAAACTGGATAAGGAGGATCAGGTATAGGAATGGACAGATCCAGAATGTCTTTTACTTTCGTCACTGAACACCTTCCCACGTTTCTACCCCAAAGGCACATGGATCCTGAATGTGTGTGTGTACATTTAGTGATGTTTAAGGTGCTGTGGATCCTTGCTATGAAGGTGAAGCCTGACAGTTCAAATGTATTATGTAGGTTTCTGCATCTAATATCCCTTATAATGTCTGTCTGCTCCCCTCTAGTGGAGGAAATACTGGTTTGTGCTATCAGCTGACAGTCTGAGGTACTACAAGGATTCTTTCGCAGAGGAGGCAAGTTCATGTGCATTTTCATTTTTACTGAATGAAGTACACACAGATGTGATTTTGTGAGGACAGGGAAACATGCTTTTGTTATTTTTTCATCCCAAGTCTTGAATTGATGTTTGTCATCTTCTCTTGTTAGAACTCAGATCTGGAGGGGGAGATTGACTTGACCAAGTGTCATAATGTCTCAGAGCACCAGGTCCAGAGGAACTACGGCTTTCAGATCCATGTAAGACTAAATCTATACCTACAAAAATTGAAATCAACAGATGAATGTTAATCCATTCTATACATACAGTAAGTCTCCTATACTCAATCAAAGTAATATTCCTAATGTCTTCCCTCAGACCCAGAAGTGTGTCTTTACTCTGTCAGCCATGACTGCAGGGATACGGAGAAACTGGATCCAGGCCCTCATGAAGAATGTCCATCCATCTAACGCTCCTGATGTAGCCAGGTAAATGGCGTCTGTAATACCAGCCTCACTACTACATAGTACTGCATTAGTAGACTACCACCATTCTATAGTAGTGATGGGAAGGTCTCTGCCTTTGTTTAGGCAGAATGCCTCATTTCCTCCATCAGTAAGTATTTGTGTTATTCTGTTGTGATTGTAAACAGCTTGCAAGTCCATCACATCCCTTACAGCCCATCAGAGTCACTGCCCCTCCCTAAGCCAGACGTGACCCAGGACTCCTCCCCCTCCTCTGAGGTCCCTACAGAGAGAGTCCAGGGGCCCAAACAGAGCTGCATCCGTGAGAGGAGACGCGAAGGGCGCTCCAAGACCTTTGACTGGGCTGAGTTCAGCCCTATGGCCCTGCTAGCCTCTGAGCAGGAGGTGCAGCAGGAGACAAAGGAGCCTCTTCGGATGGAGGTAGGGGACCTGGAGAGGAAGAGGAGGCGAGAGGAGAGGAGGAGGAGGTATGACAGCATGCTAGGCTTCCTTGTGGGCTGGGAGATGGACTGTGACAGAGGAGGTATCAGTCCCAGGTCACCCAGGACTCACCAGAGGGTACAGAGGGAGATTGAACAGTGCTGGCAGCAGGTGGAAAGGACTGCCTTTAGACAGGAGAAGACTGTTCCATTGTACACTGAGTCCCAGGGCAAGGATAAAGAGGATATGGGGATTCTACTGGAGACCTACCACAGGAGGGTGAGTCTGTGTATCTCAAAATGAATCCTAACAGGAACAATGTTAACGTTATGAGGTGCTTTCTCTGCTGCTGGTTGGCTTAACGGTGGACTTACTTTATCTCTGTGTCTTGTGATTAAAGGTAGAGGAGTTGAAAGGCCAGTTGGCAGAGTCAGACCATCGCAGGCTTGAGCTGGAGGCTCATTTGAGCACTGCATTAGGACGCCAGAATCATGCCTCCCTGCCGGTAAGGCAAAGTATATGTTGGCCTATACATAGTATGGATATGCTCTGTATTTCCATCTATAATACTTCCACTTTGCAACAATGATAACTACCTAATTATAGACAATTGTCTTGCCTCCTCCTGTAAGCTTGAGGCCCCAATGTGCCCAGAAGCTGATCTTCCCTCTTTGAAAAGCCTGACTGACATGTACAGGGAGACCAGAGAGCTCCTCCAGCAACAGGAGCTGAAGAAACAGAACATACAGGAGCAGCTCCAGGAGCAGCTTGGCCTGGCCCTGTCATCGGCCCCTCTGGAGAAACACAGCTCCCCTGGAACTCACCCATCACCACCACCCAGCATCTGGCTACATGACACCGAGGGAAACCTCCAGGGGCTGGAGGATCTGTTCCCTGACTGCCCTATATCAGTAAACACACCTGTCATGTCACCAACCTCAGACACAGAACTCTCATCCTATTCTGTGCCTCAGAATGGAAGTGAGAACAGAGGGCCTAACTTGGCCAGTGAAACTAGCTCTCAGACACAGTTTGAAAATGGAAGCCATCGACAGACATCGATTCCAGAATCGCACACAAAAAGTTGTGCATGGAGCCCAGATTCACTGAGCATGGGGGAAACTCAGGAAAGAGCCAACAGCGTGAGAATAGACAACCTACTATGCTGTGAGACACCCAGACCCACGGAGGAGTACGTAGACCCAGACCAGGCCATCGTGATGAGGAGACTATCCCAGGAGGTAGAGCTGCTCAGCAGCCAGAACGAGGCCCTCAACCAGCGTAACCAGGAGATGCTCAACCAGCTGACAGAGGCAGACAGAGAGATAGAGAGACTGAAAGCAGAGCTTATCACTCAGTACAGTGGGCCTCAGTTCCTCCCTGAGGCAGAGCAGCACAGCCAGACCAAAGTGGAAGGCCTGGAGAAGGAGCTGCACAGGAGAGATGAGCAGCTCCAGGAGGCCCAGTCCCTACTAGCCTCAATGGACCAGCGTCTGAAGGAGACAGAGATACAGCTGCAGCTCAGGGAGGACACTTTCAAAGACCTGGGCTTCCCAGCAGAAGAGGATGATGATGATGATGATGAAGAGGAGGAAGCTGGGGAAGAGAATATCAACACACACCACCTTGGAGAGAAGGAGCAGCAACACCTTCAACAGTGTCTGCAGGCCATGGAGGCCAAGCAATTAGAACTAGAGAGACAGCTCCAGCACACAGAACAGACCTGCAGGGAGCTGCAGGCCCACAACACACAACTCAGAGAGGCTGAGCGGTTGTACAGCCAGAGAGCCATGGAGGCAGAGGCTGACATCGTAAGGTTTAATGAGGAAGTAGAGAAGGAAAGGACGGTGGAGAAAGAAAGTGGATTAAGGTGTAGCAGTGAAGGCAAATGGCAGGAGGAAGTAATATTGGATTCAGGTGAAGAAAGGGTTCAGCAAGTGATGGAAGGGATAAGGTTGATGTCCAGAACCTTAGGGAGAGTAGTGCAGGTGATTGACAGGTCAGATATGGATGTGGTAAAGATGCCATTAGATAGAAAGTGTGTGGAGGTGAACAAGACAGTGGTCAGGCAGCTTCAGTTAGAGGAGGAGTTTTGGGGAAGGCTGTTGAACAGTTTGAAGGTCAACCCATCCCAGTCCAATGAGGATAAACTCACAGATGTGATTCTAAGTCAGATTTTAGAACACATGGTAGTGGAAAAGCAAACGCTCCTCCTAGCTCATAGTCTTTTTTCTCATAATAAGAAAGATTTAAACATAAACACTGGAGGCCTGGAAAGGATGAATGGATGCAGCTCTTTGAGAGTCCTGGACATCATTGGAAACATAGCAGGTGAAACAGGTTCAGAAATGAAAGAAGAAGATGATGATGAGAGGATATGGAATGTGTACAACCAGCATAATGACACCGATGACTTCCGACATTTCACAGAGATCACACAGGAGAGAATTTTCCTGCTCAACCAAATCGCCTCCTCAGTCGGAGCCTCGGCCAATGACGAGCTCCAGTCCCTGGCACAAAGACTTTGTCATTTCCACAATGTAAATGAGCCCCGGTTAGCTTCCATACACTGCACCGCCATGGAAGCCTTCTCATCCTATCGTCTCAGTAGGCTTAACACTCTACACAAGAGACAATTTCAAGAGACTCAACAGGGACTGCTCATTGCTTCTTCTCCTTTGATGTGCAGCAGATGTGCTGGGCTGCTGAGTGAAAACCAGCAGCTTGGGGCCAGACAGTCAGACCTGGAGAGACAGGGGAGTTCCTCAGTGGGATTAGGGTTGACCCCCCTGAGGCAGGGAGAACACATAGACTCACAGCAAACAGCCACACAGCTACTAGACACTGCAAGTGAGCAGAAGACAGAGACGCCTGCAATGAATGCTGCAGGTAAAATGGAGGTGGAAAGCCCAAACCAGGGAGTGACTGCAGTAGAGGAAGTGTGCTGGGTTAGAAGGTGTGCAGAGGTGGTGGAGGGTGACTTCCTGACCAACAGCATTGAGAGTTCAAAGATAAAGGTAGAGAGTAGGGTAGATGAGGTAGAGAGTAGGGTAGATGAGGTAGAGAAAGGAATCCAGGAAGTTGATACTGATAAGGAAGTAGAGGAGAGGAGCACTACTGAACCCCATGAAGAAGCAAACACTGTGGGGGAGGAGGAGCTGGAGATTGTGTTAACATCAATGAGAGGTCGTGTGAAGGATCTGGAGGAGCAGCTGTCTGTCATGGCCAACATGAAAGCAGAGCATGATGGGAGAATGGCATCTCTTCAGCTGAAACATAAGGAGGACATAGAAAAGCTAAAGGTAGGACAACTCCCATAATAACAATTGTCGATGATCATGAATTATATTTTTGGTAGTTCCTGAATTCACTAGAATTAAGATGTAATGAACCAACCCCAGGGAGTAGTGACCATTATAACAATGAATCTGTGGATCACCTAACAGTCCACTGCGTCTGTGTTTGCCCCTGTAGGCCACATATGAGCATGGCTTTGTCACCATGGAGGAGTCCCAGCAGAGGATTGTGGAGGAACTGCAGCACAGACACCAGCAGGACCTGCAGCGTCTGCAGTTAGACACAGACAGACTGCTGGAGGAGGAGACGGCTGCTACTATCACAGGTGAGGGGGGACAGTGTGTGTGTGTGTTGTGTGTGTATGTTTAAAGGTGAAATGTTTTTAGGATATTTACAGTATGTGTGAAGGCAGAGTTTCTCAGAATATTGATAAGCTCACATTCCCATGCCACTCTAATGGAGTGAACATATCCCCTTTTATTGTGGCATTAGCAATTGAAGCAATGAAGAACGCTCACCGTGCCGAACTCAAGAGAGAGATACAGAGGGCATGCCATGAAAACAACCCTGCAGGAGATGTGAATCTTGGAGAAATATGCAGGCAACACAGGTAAATGTACTACCTGTTGATCTATGTGGTTGTAAATCGGCAAGGAAAGCACATGGCCAGATAGTACACTGGATTGGTTGACAAACACTGAGTTTTGGACTGATAATCTGCATACTCCCTGTCCTTGGCTCTGTATATGTCTGTCTGTATAACACACAGTGCACCTTGTGTCTAGTCTTGGCCGTGGTTTTCAGCTCTCAGGACCATGTTTTGTGTGTGTGTGTGTGTGTGTGTGTGTGTGTGTGTGTGTGTGTGTGTGTGTGTGTGTGTGTGTGTGTGTGTGTGTGTGTGTGTGTGTGTGTGTGTGTGTGTGTGTGTGTGTGTGTGTGTGTGTGTGTGTGTGTGTGTGTGTGTGTGTGTGTGTAGTGAGGAGCTGGTCTCCTGTCACAGGGAGCTGGAGGTGTTGTCCCAGCAGTACTCTCTGAAGTGTCTGGAGAGCTCCCACCTGGGCCAGGCCCTGGAGGCAGAGAGACAGGCTCTGTGTCAGTGTCAGCAGGAGAACCAGGACCTCAGAACTCGCAACCAGGTCAGTCACATTATGACCATGTATCATCACAAGTGTTTCTGCTCCAAGCCAACTAAATCTGCTGCCGGGTCCTCTGTCTTAACACACATAGTAGAATGCATAACGCATGCTTTTATAATCGTCATATCAGACTGTTACAACACTCTGCAACAAAACCTTGAGGGTCCCTTACATTTCTCTAAGTATTTCCCAATTCTATCTTTGTCAAATACAAAGTAGCAGTGTTAGTAATGATGACTGTGGTTGTCTTCCCAGGAGCTGAGTGGCCATCTTGCTGCAGAGATCACCAGACTTTGCTCTCTGGCCAAGCAGGACGCCTTCCCTCTTAGTCAGGAGAGAGATGTGTATGAGCTGGAGGTAAGTCTTCAGTAGTACTTCACTGCACAATAGCTATGCTGCTTAAGTATAACAAAAAATTGTTGGATATAATCTTTATCTAGTCCAGTCAAGTAAAGTTTGATGTAAAGGTAAACTGAATCTGCCTTTGACTGGTAACACCACTAGATGTCACCCTTAGCAACATGACCAACTTACAGCCTCTAAAACATATGACATACTCATGTGCTGTACATTCTGTGCTGATCTATGGCACCTTGGTCCTCTGGTGTTGTACCTGTGTCTGAGGCATCAACTGTGATTCTGTCTGACTGTTAGATCTCCCTGCGTGTGAAGGAGTCAGAGGTGCAGTGCCTCAAGCAGAAGATCACCTCGCTCAAGGATGAACTCCAGACAGCCCACAGGGTGAGATCACAGCACAGCACACACTGGCAGAATAACAATAGCCTTTGTCTGTATAAATGTATGAAGAGTAGACATACAATGGACAACACTATTGTCCTGCTATTACCATGTATTACTGTACAAATATTAGCATGGGTCATACTCTATTTAACCTGGTAATAGTGCCTGTTTATAGCCTAATCCCTGTTCCCCCCAGGATAAGAGGTATGCAACAGAGACGTACAAGGACATCTACACAGAGCTAAGCATCATGAGGGCCAAGGCAGAGAGAGACCTGGGACATCTCAGGGAGAACCTGAGGTTGGCCCACAAAGCACTAGGAGAGCTCTCACCTGCAGTGGACACAGCTAATAATGGTATACATGACATTAAGCTGGTGGCCCGGCCTTCAGGGATTCAGAGATGAACCACTGATGTGAAAACGACAAGGTGTTGAGTGCTGCCACTCTGAGGTCAAAACCTGCATGACAGCCAAGTCTCGCTGGATGTTTCCCCAACCACCTCTGGTTTTGGCAGCATCACTAGTCTGTATCGTACAGATGTTATTCATTGCGTAATACAGACAATTTGCGAATAACCTCATTCTGTTATGTATCTTAATAATATTGGATGTATCTGAATCCTCTGACTGTTATCTGTGCAGTTTGCTGTAGCATGTCAGTTAGTCCTTTAGATTTTGAATAACCCTTGACATTCTGTCCATTTCTTACACAAATGAAAGAAAGGGGCTCTAATTAGAAGTCATCTTGTACAGTGGTGCAGCATAACCCTACAGAGATCTCCTTTGGGTACACATGTATAATAAATATCTGAAACATCTGTTTTGCCCTTTCATGGGCCTTTACAGTGTCTCTTAGGGGTGTGGTTGTCCGTTATTCTTCCTCATACATGCACTTTGACCTCTCAATACTGGAGCCAACTAGTTGGTTTTAATCTTTATACTGGAGGCAACTAATGGTTTTAATCCTTATACTGGAGGAAACTAATGGTTTTAATCCTTATACTGAAGGCAACTATTGGTTTTCATCCTTCTTTCATCCATCATATACTCCCTAGTTCTGTTATACTGAATAATAGAACGGACTGTCCTGGTAATGTAGCCAGCATTTTGGGCATGGCTGCACCTTGTGAATAATCTACAAATTCAGTGAATGGTGTAATGTTCTTGTATTTTCTGCATGTCTACGAAATGTAGGAATGTCAGCGGAAAAAAATAGTATGCCATGCCAGTATTAGAAAAGCTGTTGGTGATTCTTTATGTGGCCTGACAGTAATCACTTTTGAAACACAAGCTTTACCATTATGACTTAATAGTCATGATGCTGGATCTGATTTCTGATATTTCTTTCTTTCTCCATAGAGTGTCAAGGAAGATAACTGCAGCTGAACAAAGAGACACAACGCACAACATGGATTGTTCATCGGTCTATCCATGTTTACACCATTTAGCACTTCGAGATCCAAAGTTATATTGTCAAACATGTTATGTCCTATCTACCGTTACTGTACTACAGAATTTTAAAAGCGCATTATTTGAGGATTCTGTATTTTTTTACATCATTGTATCTAAACGCACACTACTATTTAGCCTGTCTTCGTTTGTAGATAGGTTAGACATTTTGTAGAGGTTTTCCTGACGACTAACATTTATCTCAAGAAGTTTGTAAAATGTGTAGAATTATTACACTGCTTTATCCAATCCAGTTATTGAACGGGGATATTTCTAAAGACAACTCAGATTACGTTTCATTTTCTTACCTGTGAAATACATGAACAAGTATGTATGTATGTACCGTCTGAGTCTATAATGTAAAAGTATTATTTGTTTGTGAGTGGGTGGTTTTATTTGGAGACGTTTATCTTGGTCCTGCTAGTACACATTTTGATGTTCTTTATTCATGTCAAGTAATCTAATGATAAATTAAATGGATTTATTTGAAATAATTGTATGGCCTTTTATCAGTCTGCTACTGAATAATCATCACATAATCACATCATCAGAGGACAGAGAAATATACAACATATTATATAACTGTATTATATTTTATTTTACAACAAAAAAATAACATCTTTATCATGAATGGAAATGCATACATTTATCATTATTAATAAAATATTTGTTCAGGTCCACATCAAATGAAACTGACAAAACTCTCATCTCCCATAATGCATTGCCCGTTTACCACCAGCTGCCAGCTGAGTTCTTTACCAATGCAAGTAAACTACGATATGCTCTTTTTGGAAAGGGAGCACCCCTTCAGCATACTTTATTAATTTTAATAAGGTAGGTAAAATAGTTCGTTTATTTACAACTATTTTCCAATAAGTGGGTCCTCGGCAACATGTTTGTTATAACGCATGTTATTATGGATGAATAGCGAGCTAACTCCAGCTAGCTAGCTAAAGTCGGGTTGTCAACACAGTCGCTGGCTAACGTTAGCTGTGGTTATATTGCGGCTTTGTTTACACACTGTTTACAAAGGCCTGGATGCAAGTAGCTAGCAGCTAGCTAGCCACTAGCCAGCTACCGTCATCAGTGCACTCACCTGCAGCAAGGAACGACGAAGGGTAGGTAACCGGTACTATGTTGAACGGGCAGCTCCCATTTTTCTCTAGTAACGACGTTAGAAAGAGATAATATTTCAGAAATGGATTCTATCTCGAAATGGTATCACGCAATGCGACCTTACATTTTGTAGACTGAATTTTCTGTCACGAGTTGCAAATTGATAGTCATCAATAATAATATTAATGCTTGGTTTAACGATAAATTGTTGTTATAGTGATGCATTAATAGTACAGATGTAGGATCTTAACTTGATCACTCTTGTTGATGAGAATTTTCCTGCACGGCAGGAAATACAAACTTAAAAGTGTATTCAAGGTTTTAAAAGGCTTCTAAAGTTTGTAATTTAGCTTTAAAATGTCGTACATGATTTGCCCTAATCAAAAATGTATAAATCCCTACAAAACATGTTCATTAATTATAATCCACATAGCTAATCATTTACATTTCCTGTTGCTTCATGATTATGTTCCTGCTGTAGCAAACTGCCTCAAATTAAAATCCTACATCTATTGTGTAGAAAAGCTACTTTTGAAATTCTGTCTATATAGGCTAGGTTTAAAGTTTGCCTACTGAATAACCTATGGGCTTAACCGTCTTTGTGACTGTATCTGTCTTAAGGTTATGGAGCTGTCGTCTCAAGACCCTCATCCTATGGCTTTGGATCTCTCAAAGAGATGTGGGAAGAGTCATCTGAATCCCAGGACCACAGAGGTTCTGGACCTGATGAAGAAGCCCAGCTGGCACAGCATCACTGATGACCACGTGTCTATGCCCTGCATGCAGCTCCTCTCTGAGAAAACACTAACAGACACAGGCGTCAGACTTTCCTACGGGACTAGGACTTGTGTTCGCTCCCCCCTTTTACATAATGGTATGGACAGAAGCTTACGGGACTCAGGGTTGTACGAGCCACACCCTACAGAAAGTCTAAATGCAGAGAGCCCCATTTCTGAAAGTATTGAGGGAGACGAGAGCCAGAGTGACTCTGATGTCATTTTGCTTGTTTCCAGTTCTAAGGAAGCACCCTCACCTCAGGACTATTTAGACAGGGGATCTGTTAGTCCCTTAGTGGATTCTCCATCCCCTGGCGCTGTCTCTTTGGGTGAAGCTAAAGGTTGTTTTCTACTGCCCCAGACACTGAGTTCCCCCAGTCATGACAATACATATTCAGAGGATTCATCTGAAAGCACAGAGGAGATGTCAGTGAATGCAAAACCTGTTCTTAACCTGTCGGAATTAGCTGCTGTTTATGGGAAATATGTCAGGTCTCCCGTGGATATCTCAAGTGATGATAGTGATGTCATTGAAGTTCCCATCACCAATGAAAAGAAAAAGATTCGCAGTTTACCTGTTGATGTTCAAAATGAGAAAAGGCTGACAGGTGAAGCTAGTAATGTTGTAAAAAAAAGCCTTTCTCCACATCCTAGAACAATACAGCCTGGGGTCAGCGCTCAGAAACTCACCAACAATGTCACTCGCCATCATTCAAAATTACATACCAAAAACTCAAGTAGAATATTACCCAAGGAACATTCTGGCGACACAATGGACTCAAAAGAGAAGTCATCTAGTTCAGAGGATGAGTCTTGGTTACAGCCAACTGTCTACCTGTACAGGTGTGTAGTAGAATCTGATGACTCTGATGTGGACCGTCGGACAGTTCGACAGGACCCCTCTGAGAGCCTACGTTCCTTTAGAAGGCCACAGAGAGGATCATCACCTGCTACAGAGTCAAGGACCAAGGCCACACATGTGGAAGACACCCAACAGGAGTGGACAAAGCCCTCTTCACCCAGGAGCAAAAGGTCAGGAACCAAGCAGAAAACCCACCAGAGAAGCCCAGCAAAGCAGGCCTCAAGTAGTAGAAAAGCAGCAGCAAGTAAAACAAAACGGAGGAGGGAGAAACACAAACAAGCCGGCTCATCCTCCATGTTCTCCCATGAAGAGGCAGAAATCAAGCTGAAATATGCAAACTACAAACAGGACAAAAGGGCCAGTAAATCAGAGGACTTTTGCCCTTTTGTGCACATGGAGCAGAGGGAGTACTCTGCTTGTACAGTGATCAACGATCAGCAGGAGGAGAAGGATGTGAGGCGGAACAAAGGACAGCAACAACAACCAACTGTGTCTTTGTCTGGTGTCGTTCCTAAGACGTCTTGTTATCGTCTGGGTCGCCTCAGCTCAAAGAGTAAGTGTCAGCCCCTAATGGTGTGCTGCCTGTGTGGTGGGTCTGCTAATGCTGTGGGCCTAGGGGACCTACACGGACCTTACTATCCAACTGGACCTGCTTTGGAGGAACAAGGCAAACAGCAGGCCCAGAGGGAAGAATACAAGGACAGTAAACTGTCTGTAGATTGTAAGATAGGCCTATGTGGTCAGGTAGGGGAGAATGGGTTACATGAACTGAGCAATGTGCCTAGAGTAGAGGCTGTAGTTGATGACTGCTGCATCACAGTCAGTGATAGTGAAAGCTCCACATTGCCTTCAGCCAAAAAGCTCAGAACAAATGGCTGCGTGGTGGACGGCCACAGTCTGCCTATGGTGCCCCACAACACCAATGAATGCTGGATCCACGAGGACTGTGGCATATGGTCCACAGGTGTTTTCTTGGTTAAAGGAAAGCTCTACGGCTTGGAGGAGGCTGTTCGGTTCGCCCAAGAAACAGTGAGTCAAATTCAACGATAACTTTGTTTGAGATAATGTGCATTTGTGCTTGCGTATCTCGAGTGCAACATAGATGAGAACATAACTGAAAATATGATCATATTGCTGTGTATGCTAAATCAAAATGCATTGGTGTCTTCCTAACATTCCTGAAATGTAGGTTCGGTCTGCCTCACTTTATCAAAATATGTAAACAAGGTCAAACTGAAGCAGCTCAGATAGACAGAGGACCATTATGCTTGTGACTAGGTAACACACAGTGCCTTACTCCTTCACTGTTTCCTTGGCCTCTCAAATACAGCTTTATGCAAACATGCTTTTTTACATGTCCTTTCTTTTCCAGGTGTGTTCAACATGCCACGCAGCAGGTGCAACCATGGGCTGCTTCCAGAAAGGGTGCCCCAATAAGTACCACTACTGCTGTGCAGCTCAGTCAGGTGGGAAGCTGTCCTGCTCTGCCTATGTACAATTATGTCAATGAAGAAACATTGTGTTGACTAAATGTTTTATTTTCTATCTATCTTTGCAGGCTGTGTGCTTAACGAGGAAAACTTCTCCATGAGATGTCCAAAGCACAAGGTAGATGTAGCAGTTGTCATTCCAGCAGTACCTGATAAAATAACAAAACACAGAATGTTTAAGGAAATATATGTACATTTGTGAACTAACATTTACAAATGTAGGTGTAATGATTAATAAATGGTGAGCAAACGGTTTGTAAATGCCTTATAAATGGTTAATTATGGACCCTTAAAACATAGGGTTGCCTAAAGATCATTACTTTTTGATCTGAGATCTAGGCTACTAGCGCGGTGTTTCTGAAATATTGCACTTTTGTCCTTTCCAGAATAAATCATTCAGAGGTGTGAACATGCCAGAAAACAGATGACAGGAGAGAAGGAATTGGACACCATGGAAGGTATGTGATTTTCTATGCCCTTGACATGTTACATTCATCATGTGAGACCAGACGGTTTAAAATGTACTAACTATAGATGTGTGTCCTTTGGAAGGGCTCCGGCTTTATTTATAAATAGGACGGTATTTAGTCATTGATGCTCACCATTGTTCTGTCTGTGTATGTTTTATCACAGCTCAAACACTTAAGGTGGATTGCAAAGCTAAAAAGTTTGGGAACATTAACATTTACATTTTAGTCATTTAGCAGACGCTCTTATCCAGAGAGACTAACAGGAGTAATTAGGGTTAAGTGCCTTGCTCAAGGGGAAAACATCGACAGATTTTTCACCTAGTTGACTCGGGGATTCAAACCTGCCACCCCCTGCTCTAGAGGATTCCAAATTCAATTTGGATTATTAGTTGATTAAGGAACACACACAATCTACAGTGTCCGTTTGACAGGGATTGTGCACAGAAATGTCAGAAAAGCCATGATAATTACTTTGAAGTTTAAAGAGGTTTGAATTCCATATAAGAATCCTAACAGGAATGTTTAGAGGCACAGCCAGTCGCTCTGCTGTTGATGAGTGCAGGTAGACCTTCCCTCAGTGAGATGAGCTGTGTGGAACATGAGAACCTACCTAGTGATTGGGACCCTGGCAGAACAAGGTGTGAAAAAGCAATGGCACTGATTTGCCAACTGTGCTAAAATAATATCCTCAATCTGCTGCAAGGGCTTCTGGGTTAACATTCATAGCCTACCATGTTGAAACTGATTTGATTTGCTCTGCAGTTTAAAAAAATAAAAAATAATTTATCTCGGGCTTCGCAAGAGATAAATGAGTGAATGTGGTGCATAAAATATGTACTTTCACACCCATGTCTATTTCAGTGTGTGACCCTAGCTACTATATAAGTGTACTGTAAACTTGAGTAACTGATTATTTTTGTCCAATTCTATAACAGTGTCACTGTTCCCTTGTGTTTCCCTGACAGCATCGGATAGATACTCTCCTTCACCCCAGAGAAGAGGCTGTGGAAGAACTGCAACATTCGATTCATGTTTTCTTTTATCTCTTGAATGTTTACATTGAGTCCATGTTACTTTAGTATTATTAATGATTCTGAATTGATTGTACCAGTGAAGCCAAATGTTCTTATTGTGTGTCTGCCTGCAGATGGCCGTAGTCTTTTTGGCCCGTCTCCACTGTGGAAGCTTGAGAGTTGTGTTGCCAGGTTTGTTGTGCTGTTTGCTTTGTTGAAAGACCAAAATGTTTTATTTTGTTTAAGTTTTATATCTATGTTTGGTCTTTTTACCTTTTAATACTGAAATGACGATTGACATGTGTTTGTGTTCACAATGTGTGACAGACTTGCTATTGTTTCCTTATTTGATAGGAACCTTTATTTAATAGGAACCTTGAGAGGACAATAGTTGAGTTCAGTATTCATCCTAATTAACTTTGAAAGGCCAACCAGTCACTCCCCTGATAATATGACTTGTTTTGCAAGATTGCTACTTGAAATTCAGATTTCTGTATGTTACTATAAGGATTTTTGCATCTCAGATTATCCTGGTGGTATGCTTTGGTAATCATTCGGAACTAAATGGCAACAGAGGAAGTGATGGATCTCCAGAAAGGCTTCTGTGGCTGCGCTTACACAGGGAGCCCAATTCAGATTTTTTTTTTTTTTCCCCACTAATTGGTCTTTTGACCAATCACTTCAGATCTTTTCGCATCAGATCTATTTCAGATCTGATTGGTCAAAAGACCATTTTAGTAAAAAAATATATCAGAATTGGGCTGCCTGTGTAAATTCAGTCATAAAGGCATATTTATTTTCTATTTATGATTTAATCATGTTGTGCATATTTATTTATGTAATGTTCAGCTGACATGGTGGTAGTGCTGCTCAATGAGGAAAAGGTACAATGTTGCACAAAGTTTGCAAAGGTTCAACCCACTGGGCACACACTGGTTGAATCAACGTTGTTTCCACGTCATTTCAATAAAATTACGTTGAACCACTGTGGAATAGACGTTGCATTGATGTCTGTGCCCAGTGTGAAGTGATTTTGAATTTGACCTGATATTATTGGCTCCAGAGATTATGATTTTATACTGGGTTCTGTTAATGCAGTCCATTAAGGAAATGTATGGGTGTTCCAGTCTTACATATGTGTGAGGAAGAGATGGCTGACACATGGAATTAATTGTCTGTAACAGCTTGCAACTGTTGCCTTTTTGTCACCTGTTTGAATAAAAGCTGACATTCCTGTGTACAGATCTGTTTTAAGATGTGATCATTTTTATCATAATTCATCTCTTTTATTAGATGTATCCGTGATTCAGTGGGACGGGTTAGGTTAAGATTTTCTATATAAAAATGCTTGAACATATGTTGAACTTGTGTTGCATACAACAACGGGAAGTCTGGATGTATCCGTGCTGTTTATGTATGTACAGTAATTGTAGATAACTGCCCTATTCTAGACTGCTACGGTCATATTGAACCATTCACCCTCTCCTTGTATGAATAATTATTCTGCAAACTGTTCAGATGCCTTCTGTGACCTATTCATCTATTCCTCTACCTCTGTTATCAGGAATAATCTGCTCTCAATGTTTTACTGCGCGTGTCTGCCTCACTTTTAACTGGATGTCATCCTGACCTGGTGGGTGGTGCACACAGAGCATATCTCACCTTGTTGAACCTAGAATATAACCGTGTTCCCACCTGCTAAAATAGACTGGCATCCCATTCCTGTGTGAGAGAGCTGTGGCTTTGTCTCCAGGAAGAGGGTTTAACTGAGCAAACCTCTGCATTTTAAGCAGCCAATTTCACAGAGAATATTCAAACAGCTGTTGTGTTTCCTCCCCATGGAAGATTAGACTATATTTAGCTGCCTTTCATTACAAGGGTTAACACATGGACAGCCATTTGGAATGGCAGCTCCATATGCTAACAGTTTGATATCTTAGCATACAGATGTAGGATCTTAATTTTAGCACTTTTGTTGCTGAGAATGCTCCTGCACTGCAAGAAGTACCGATGAACTTTGTGATTTACATAAATTCACTGAAAACCCACACTAACACACAGTGCCTTCAGAAAATGTTCAGACCTCTTGACTTTTTACACATTTTGTTACGGCCTTATTCTAAATGGATTTGAAAGAAATCCTCAGCAATCTACACACAATACCCCATAGTGACAAAGCAAAAACTGTTTGCAAATGTATTAAAAAAAAACAGAAATACCTTATTTACATAAGTATTCAGACCCTTTGCTTTAAGACTCAAAATTTGGGTCAGTTGCATCCTGTTTCCATTTATCATCATTGAGATGTTTCTACAACTTGATTGGAGTCCACCTGTGGTAAATTCAATTAATTGGACATGATTTGGAAAGGTACACACCTGTCTATATAAGGTCCCACAGTTGACAGTGCATGTCAGAGCAAAAACCAAGCCATGAGGTCGAAGGAATTGTCCATAGAGGTCCTAGACAGGATTGTGTCGAGGCACAGATCTGGGGAAGGGTACCAAAACATTTCTGCAGCATTGAAGGTCCCCACTAACACTGTGGCCTCCATCATTCATAAATGGAAGAAGTTTGGAACCACCAAGACTCGTCCTAGAGCTGCCGCCTGGCCAAATTGAGCAATCGGGGGAGAAGGGCCTTGGTCAGGAAGGTGACCAAGAACCCGAAGGTCACTCTGACAGAGCTCTAGAGTTCCTCTGTGGAGATGGGAGAACCTACCAGAAGGACAACCATTTCTGTAGCACGCCACCAGATGGAAGCCACTCCTCAGTAAGAGGCACATGCTTGGAGTTTGCCAAAAGTCATCTAAAGTCTCTCAGACCATGAGAAACAAGATTCTCTGGTCTGATGAAACCAAGATTGAACTCTTTGGCCTGAATGCCAAGTGTCAAGTCTGGAGGAAACCTGGCACCATCCCTACAGTGAAGCATGGTGGTGGCAGCATAACGGTGTGGGGATGTTTTCCAGCAGCAGGGACTGGGAGACTAGTCAGATTTGAGGTTAAAGATGAACGGAGCAAAGTATAGAGAGATCCTTGATAAAAACCTGCTCCAGAGTGCTCAGGACCTCAGACTGGGGTGAAGGTTCACCTTCCACCAGGACAATGACCCTAAGTACACAGCCAATACAATGCAGGGGTGGCTTCGGGGACAATTCTCTGAATGTCCTTGAGTGGCCCAGCCAGAGCCTGGACTTGAACCCAATCGAACATCTCTGGAGAGACCTGAAAATAGCTGTGCAGTAAAGCTCCCCATCCAACCTGACAGAGCTTGAGATGATCTGCAGAGAAAAAAGGGAGAAACTCCCCAAATATGGGTGTGCCAAGCTTGTAGCATCATACCCAAGAAGACTCAATGCTGTAATCACTGGCAAAGGTTCTTCAACAAAGTACTGAGTAAAGGGTCTGAATACTTATGTAAATTTGATATTTCAGTATTCTTACTTTTAAAAAATTTGCAAAAATGTCAATACAATTTTTTTGCTTTGTCATTATGGGCTATTGTGTGTAGATTGTTGAGGGGGAAAAAACAATTGTATACATTTTAGAATAAAGCTGTAACGCAACACAATGTGAAAAAAGTCAAGAGGTTTGAATACTTTTCCGAAGGTATTCATGTATATTAACAGCAGCACTTTTCATGTAGCATACTTTTGGCTAGATTAATTTCTTGTGACAATATAGATCAAATTAAGATCCTACACCTGTAGGGGACTGATTATGCTGGATGTCTGTCTGAAGATAACAGATGCTGAAGAGTTTGGTGGAAAATACCAAACATGTATTATGCCTCATTGGACAATTATGAAACACTTGCATCATCCAACATAATGTGGGTTGTATTTCAGCCCTTATGACAGTGGAAATATTTGCTTCCTGCATAAATTCCATGACATTTCAAATTTTTCCTACAGTACCCTACTGTAAGTATTTCCCCAACCCCTCTCCTCTATCACCAATGTGTGGAATACAACAAGTTGACACATCAGTTAATGCTGTGACCGGGTATAAGAGATATTAATATAATGCAGGCGTAGGTTGTAAACCCACTAGAACTCATCAGATGATGATGTAACTAGGGCAGTTCCACTATAAAAGCCTTTTCAAATGTTAACTGGGTATAAGAAAAATGTATTTAATGTAGGTGTAAGTTGTAAACACAGCAAAATGCCAGCATCATAATTGCTAACCTTGTTTGACTTTGGGCCATTTCAGTGAATGGAGTGACCTGTAAGAGCTATCATTTAACTCTGTATCAAGTGTTTTGTTAGGACAAGCGTTTTAGCTGTATCTAAAATAAATAATCGCTTGTTTATCTTCGAGATTAATTTAAGAGAGACAGGGAGAGCTCTGTCACGCTAAATTGTCTCATTATGTTTATGCCTAAGGCCCACACTTCTCTCACCCTTTCACTCTCTTTCTCCATCTCTCTCCCTCTCTTTCTCTCTCCTCTCCCTCCCGCTCTCTCCGTCTCGTTCTCACTCCCTCTTCCTCTCTCCGTGCATGCAGCAGCCTTAGCTCTGGGCGCAGTGTTATCTCAGCTCCCAGGACTCTGACAGGCTCATTCGATCACAATCCCTCCCACTATCTCAGCAGCTCAGCACAGCAGCACAATGCCATTGCAGGTTACTCAGAATCTCATCATCCAGGGTCACAAAATAACGGATGCACAACAGGGCCATGCACAGACCATTTGGGGTCAATGAAAAAAAAGGGCTCTCCCCCCAAAAATGTCCCGCATCAATTATTACAAGAACAGAGGAAAGCAGCACAATCTGATGAGTAAAGTATTTTGCTAAACTATTTTGAACTGGAATAAATGCTGCACTTATTAACAATGACCAACACAATTCCAGTTATCATAGAAGATAAGAAATACTATAGCCTACCATTACTAGGCTATATCCAACCCAACTCCATTTGAAATACTGTAGCCTACCATTACTAGGCTATATCCAACCCAACTCCATTTGTTGTCACTATCATGTGTCCCAATGGTTTTCAAACTTTTTGACCCATGACCCCGATTAGGGACTGGTACAAAACCCGCGACGCAACCCCAACGCAAGCACATGCACGTGTGTACACACGTGTACAAATGTAGCCTGTCATTACAGCCATAAACAGTGATGCATTTTCAAAACGCAATATAGACTACAGAACTACGTTTTATACCTGCATTTATAGCTGAAATTCATTCATGTTAGCAGCCAATATCAACTTGGGGTATATCATGTCACTTCTCTGGAGTCCAGAGCAATCATACGGCCTGCTTGTAGCATACTATAAGTGGAGGTTGCAGGATCTGATTGAAAGCATGCTGTTTCTGCACCGCGCCATCATTTTGGAGAACATCCTGCCTGCGGAGTGCTCATTGGCAGCAGGGTTGCCCTGTTCTTCCTCACAAATATTGTAATACATTTTCCAAAATATGTTACATCTTCATCCCATAATATTGAAGGCATGTTGCAGCTGCTTATCCTTAGACAGAAGCCACCCAAACTTGGTCAGAAATATGAAATGATAAATCAAATCGTCAGGGAGACTATTGTTCTGGCAAACTGTATTTTATATGGATGATAAACGTAGGCCTACTATGTTTTGCCTGGCAAAATGGAAAAAAAATTCAGGTCACTTATCTGGATATGCGCGACCCGATACCGTTGATTGGTCATTGGTCAACAATCAAGACGAGCAACTATTTGATTCTGAAGCATAGATGAGAATTTAAGGATGGGCAGTGGATTCATAACGACAAAGACAACAAAAATATATTTTTTTCCAGGAGGGGGGGGGGGGGGGGGGTCCACCCATGCCTATGCCCTATGCCCTATGCCTAATGCACAAAACGTGAAGGCACGAAATAACATAATTATAACTCTTTTATCTCTGCCAAAATATCTGCCCTCACCAATTCTCTGTTACATAATCAGTCACACATTTGAGGCACACATGCACCACCAGCCAGACAGCAACAATCCAGGCAGTATAGATCAAACACCATCTTTGCAAATCATGTAAGTGCCCCCACAGTATATCACCGTGACATAGGTTACAGCTCTGTACTTTGTCAGCGGCGCGAGTCATTTTGGCAGCACGCAATCGGGAATCAATATTTCACCACACTATTACAATTATTATTGGCTTGTGTTGTTGAAGCCCAAAGATAACCTGGAGAATTGCGGAGTGCATCAGGTTGACGTATTGGACACTGTGATACATGTTGGACCATGAGGGATGGCTTCTTCTCTCCTCTGGGTTCAATGACCTAGTATCCTCAGTGAAAGAAGTCGTGGAATCGCCTTCACATTAATATTTTATTGTCCTGTAACCATGACTCAATCTACTCTTTGAAAAATAGTTATTCATGTTGTAATGGATAATATCCTAATAGAGATAATTTTTCATAATTTATGTCTGATTATTTCATAATCTGAGTCAGATAATTTTTCATAGTTTGAGTCAGATTATATTTTATTGCTTGAGTCAGATTCTTTTTTAAATTTTTATAATTTGAGTCCATTTCACACCAGTTATCTATTTTTTGCCAAACATATTTTTCAATGTGATATGTCTTAATTTCTTGTTCTCCCTCTTTTATTATTATGTGTCTATTGGTATTGACAGATATTGCTGCACTGTTGGAGCTAGAATCATAAGTATTTAGCTGTATCTGCAATAACATCTGCAAAACTGTGATTTGATTTTATATTTGATTTGATTTGAGATGTCTATATGTAGAGGACTTGCTCCCAACAATATACTCTTGTGGATGTGAAAAGCCTCCTGCATGTTTACCCCTCAAGGTTTTCCAACCTCCAGGTCTTGGAGATGAAATGTACAGTTCCACTAGACCTGTAAGCCATTCCTCTCTCTACTTGGCAATGAGTTCACACGCTCTTACACACTTGCTCAAGGCTCTTATAAAGGCTCTTCCACACAGTCTAAACAGGCATACTGTGGCCAGTTTAATATCCCTCAGTGTTGGATACAGTATCACACTCTTTTTTATTCACATCTAAAGATGTTAAATCTTCATTTGAGCCAGTTTGCTACAGCAGGAAAGCCATCCTGCAGCAACAGGAAATGGGAATTATTATGTGGATTATAACTAATGGACATTTTTGTCGGTGTTGATACACAAAATCAAATCTGAAATTTCGAAATGGAAATGACAAACTTCAGAAGCCTTTTTAAACCTTGAATACACTACAAGTTTTCCTGCAACAGGGTGATTGAATTAAGATCCTACATCTGTACAGGTCATCTCTGTGGTCTTACACTCTGTGTGCATGATTAGCTAAGGAGACTGAACATCATTGTATTTTTTTCATCAGAAGTAACATTCAGATAGTATTTAAGGATGTATCAAACCGTTATCCTCCCAGCCGCTCTCCCCCTGCTAGCCACAGCTACAGTAGACACAGTAAACATGACAGTGCAGTGCAGTGCTCTATAGTAATTGCTATGCTGAACATGCAGTCCTGATGATTTCCACTCCAGCAGCAGCAGCACTGCCTTGGCCAGGGTGAGCTGTTAGTTTCCCTGCTGTGCTGCATCCAAGCAGATCCACAGGCCTGCCCTGGTACTGGTTGTCTCAAGCACGGATACTCACCCCTTCTCATTATATCCACACGCTTCATCAATGTGATACACAGTGTAGGCCCCAGAAAGAATATCAAATATTTTTCAGGCCTCCCGAGTGGCGCAGCGGTCTAAGAAACTGCATCACAGTGCTATAGGCGTCACTACAGACCCAGGTTTGATCCTGGGCTGTATCACAACCAGCCGTGATCGGGAGTCCCATAGGGCGGTGCACAATTGGGTTAGGGGAGGGTTTGGCTGGGGGGGCTTTACTTGGCTCACCATGCTCTAGCAACTCCTTGTGGCGGGCCGGGCGCCTGCAGGCTGACCTCGGTTGTCAGGTGAACCGTGTTTCCTCAGGCACATTGGTGCAGCTGACTTCCGGGTTAAGTGGGCTGGTGTTAAGAAGCACAGTTTAGTGGATCATGTTTCGGAGGACGCATGACTCGATCTTCGACCTCCCGAGCCCGTTGGGGAGTTGCAACAATGAGACAAGATATATATATATATTTCAAATGAGCTAGCAACATTTTGTGGCCAGTAGTCTCCAAACTACACTCTACATTATTAGACTACATAAGCCTTTTGCAAGTAGTTATTGGTTAGTAGTGAGGGTTTACGTGGTTTAACTAGAAATCCTGGGTCACATTTGCCGAAAAACCCATCTGGGATTGTATAATACAGACCAGCCCTGTTTTGGATAGAATCACTTTACTGTACATCACAACTGAGCAGAAACAATGCATCAGTGGTTTCAGAATTGAGTGGGGCGTCATTGAGTGGGCTCTCTAAAATACCTTTTAAATAAACACCAGAACCATGATTCATCCAGATGAATTATACTTTCAACACAACACAGAGTGGTCATTTCCACTGTGATCTAGTCTAGTAGCACATCTCCTTTCTGTCGCCACCAGCCAGCCATGCTGCAGCCTCTCAGGCACCGCACACTTCAAAGCCACACAACAGATTCAAGCTTCATTTCAGATTGCTTTATTTCATTTTGAATGAAAGGAGAGGAAAGTTTAGGGAAGACAGCGTTCTATTGGATGGACTGAATAAGAGATGAGTTCTGGCAGCACATGTTCTACAGACAAACTCCACAACAAAATTACATGGCACAGAAAGACAAGGAAATCCCATAACGTTACTAATAACAAAACACATAAATAACAGATTTATGAAATATCTACTCATGGGAATATATCAGCTGCTGAGAGGCAACAGAACTGGACTGCTGCTTTCAAAATGCATTGATGTTTATTTAAAGACAAAAAAGTGCTAAATGTATTTTTCTCCTGATGAGTCTAGTGTGTTTCTGAGGGGGTGGTGGGTGTGGCAGAGGGGGAAACAGGGCCCAGTGTGTTTGCTTCTGTTAACATACAATAAGTATTTTCTCCAGTGGCAGAAAAATAAATACTGCAACTTTTCACTCTAGAGATTTATTTCAACAGCGTTCCTCCAGAGCAATATTGATTCATGCAAACATTTCTGAAAAAACACAACACACAGAGAGAGGCGAGTCTATTCTAAAATGAACTGTTGTGCATTTCTCCCAAATGCCTCATGTATTTCAGATTTTCCATGGTGGAAATTACATCCAGTATCCCATCCTGTTTTCCACCTTTTATATTGTTTCCATTTCAAAGGTAAGCCACACAAAATAAAACAAATAATTCAAGTCAGATTCCAAACGTACTTGAGGACATGTAGGTAGTATCCCCATAGTCCCACTACATCGTCTGTGATCTTGTGATGGAAGCCTATACAAATACAGCACGTCAAATACAATGGAACAATTCTTTTTTGCTATTTCAGCCCTAGATTGTGTTTTGAGAACAATATCAAATTATGCAAATTTGTGCCACAGCAGAATTTCACTATACAACTATTTTTTTGCACATATTTTTCACTTGAACGATTACTGTACGAGCTGATTTCACACATGTTCTTTATTAACCATGCAATTAAGAAAATGCTCATCCATTCATCCTTTGATGCTTTCATCTGACATCTGCATGTACACATTTACCAAACTAATGTATAAAATAAAAGACCAGTCAAAGAAATTCATTTGTAGGATTCTGCCTTTTTACCTACCGTTAAAAGCTAAAAGATAAGAAATGAGTTATGGTACGACATGCCCACAGAACATGTAGGTTCAGCTGGAGGTTTTAAATGATCCCTAAAAGAGGATGTATATGGTGTGTATTGTAGTTCTTTTTTTTTACCCATATGGTATAATACATTATAAAGTGTATACCTGAGAAAACAAAATGAAACCACTTTATGCTTTACATAAAACATGGACATTCCGTCCTCATGTCACCATGACACAACAGTCAATAAACTAAAGTAAAACCATAGTAGCGTTAAGCTTCTAATGGTTATGTATACTGCAGGCTATCACGTAAAGTCAGCATCGGTGTTCTTATCCATTACTGCATTACTGTCATGGTGTACCAGGCCTAGCAGGCATAGCAGGCAGACAAGAGGAGGTGAACTAAACACTCGGACTGACATAATAATGCACTATAGCTACTGCTAAAGAGGTAATGGCCAACATCAACATAATCTATTCACATGAGATGAAAAGTAGTTCCATGGGATTATATGACATTGCTATGGGGGAAGGTCAAATGCAGTTTCCCTTTTCAAAATAGCTGCTTAAATTGCACTAGCAGTAAAACACTGGCAAAAGTAAAGTATCAAAAAAGTCTAATCTCTAATGCTACTTTATAAAATAAATAGCAAAAATATATGTTCAGAAATCAAGGACTCAAATAAATAATATTAACAAAAACGACATTACATAAAGCTCTTATACCCACAGAACATACAATACAAACACACCATAGTATCATTGGTTCACATTGCACTATGGTAAAAGTCACAATGACAGCCAACACTCTCTAATTATCTTTTACTGATGCAATTACATCAGATTCAAAATGGTTTAATTTCTTCCATTATTCCATGAGCCATTTATCAGAGAAGTCATTTTTTGCAGAGAAATTGCTTGAACATATTGCTTTATGATGGGATCTGGTGAGCTCCAATACAACTTACTAGGACATTATGTTGCTATTCTGTAAAAGCTTGTTTTGTCCTTCACATGTTTGTTGTCTCTGTCCGATCTTGTTGTACATTTTAGTCTGAATATAGCTACAGTACAATACATCAATAAATGCCTGCAGACACCCACACATCTGTTCAGTAATCAGTACTGGTTGTGATTGTCTTTTGTCATTCCCTCAGAGTTAATCGTCAGTAGGAATGTTTGTCAGAATCTATAGTGAAACAACCACCTCCTTCAAGCACCAACCATCATTTTTCCTAATCTTCCTTTCTCCCCAACCTGGTCTCAGAGCATTTTGTATTACTCTGTACATAAATCTGTGACACTCCATTTAGCATGATATGTTAAGTTTAGTTTCGTATGGTATGTATAATTTGTGGATGTCCATCACCCATTTCGTATGATATATATAACGAATTAAATTTCGTATTATATATTACACATTTTCTAAACGTACATTAAGCTACAAATTTGCAAAAGGTACTATATGTTACGAATTCTATCTAGGTGGCTAACTTTAGCTAACTGGCTAATGTTAGCTAGGCTGGGGTTAGGGGTTAGGGTTAGCTAAAAGGGTTAAGGTTAGGGGAAGGATTAGCTAACATGGTAAGTAGCTAAAAAGTAGTAAGTAGTTCAAAAGTTGCTAGAGTTATCCGTGATGACATTCATATTTGCTACCTTTTGGTTGCTAGACATTCGAGTCATACGCCTGACCAACCACCCAACTTTCGTTTTTGCCTTAAGTAACCACCTGTGTAACCTTACAAAAAGTAACATATCATAATAATTTCAGTGTCGAGGATTTACATTTACTATGTTACTTCTAGTCTATGAGACCAGGCTGTTCTTCCACCTCTTCCTTTAACCAGGAAGATTGTTCTCTGTTATTTGACCTTCGTATGTTAGTGTGTGTGTATGTGTGTGCACATAGCCAATCTCTACACACAGATTTCAATGGGTGTGGCGACCAAGATGCGTCCGGCCCCTCCGTTGTCACGGGAGACACGTTCGTAGCTGCTGGTGGAGGAGGGGGAGTCGGTGGAGGAGTAGTGTCCGCCCATGGGCTCTATCAGGCTCTGCTGCTTTAGCCTGTCCACCAGTACATCCTCTTCAGATGACGACGAGCTGAGCTCCACCTGGGGCCCACTGCCCACTGACCCTCCTCCCGCAACGCTGCTGCTGCCCGACTCATTGTCCAGCATCCAGTGGTGGTTGAAGTAGCTGAAAACCTCCTTAACAGAGCAGCGGCGCTCCTGCTCGATGGACAGGAGCCTGCGGAACATGCGCAGCCCCTCGTCTGTGAAGCGCCGCCACTGAGAGGGCACCGTGCCCGTCCGGCGCCGCTGCCAGCGCACAAACTCCTGGTAGAAGGCGTCCGACGGCAGGGCCTTCTCCCAGGGGAAGTTGCCGGTGAGCATGCAGAAGAGGAGGACACCAAAGGCCCACACGTCAGTGCTGTAGTCCACGCAGAAGCCCTCGTGCTGAGAGGCGTCGCACAACTCCGGTGCCGTGTACGGGATGGTTCCGCTGACACGCTTCACTGGGGAGCCGGCACGCCGCGTCATGCCGAAGTCTGACAGCTTGACCTTACGGCACTCTTTGTCAAAGATGAGGATGTTCTCAGGCTTGATGTCCCGGTGGACTAGCTTCTTACAGTGCAGGTAGTCCAGGGCGATGGCCACCTGGTGGACACAACGGTTAGCCACCGCCTCTGGAAGACCCACCTAAACAGAGACGAGTACACACTGAGGTCAAACAATCCACCAGCAAGTAAAAGATTTAAGCCTTCCGTGAGAATGTGTGTTTGGCAATAAGCCAAGGATTTTATGTAACTCTCCACTGTACATGTTGACTAGGGGTTATCAGGTATTACATTAGTTGTAGAAAATAACTTTCCATAAATAGTCTTCAATGGATGACTAGTGGTTAGATAATGACTTGGATTATGTTGCTATCTGAGCTTTTTCTAAAAATAGATATACAGCACCGATATCTCACATTAATTTTACACATGAACATTTATCATGTCGAATCTGTACATTATCCTTCAGCTGGAAATAAAATAGCTTTTATGTTATTCCTATTTCAGACATTATGTTGAGAGCCTTCTATTGTAACAGCAGATGAACACACCTGAGGGGGAATGATGTCGAAGAGGTCTCCTGCCAGGGCATACTCCTGAGCGAAGACGTAGTAGTCGTCTGTCTCAAAGGCAATGCCGAACATGTTGATGATAAAGGGGCAGGGAGACAGGTAGAGAGAGATGCTGTACTCCCTTAAGAAGCTCTTCAGTTTGGTTGTTTTCTTCCTCAAGAACTTCAGAGCCATCTTAGTGCCTAGAACATAATGTATAGTACTGGATGAGAAATGTTCTGTGAGTTCTATGAGACAGTTAGCTGCACCAAATTTAGGCTTGTAAATAAATTAAACTGATATTAATTAAAAAACCTGTCTGGGATTAATTAAATTTAGTGAGGTTACAGGATTTCATCCAAGACCACATTTTTTTTCACTGAGGGAGGGATCTATAAATATATTTATAAATATTCCAAAGCCTCTGTCAGAATAGTTTAGTCATGACACCATCCTCTTTACCTACAGAGGGGAGGGGATGGGGCTGCATGGGCACTTCAGCTTTGATGCAGCGGATTTGGCAGTAAATTGAAAGTGATTACATACAAAAGTGTTGCAGTAAACACGTACTGAAATAGAGCCAGTAAGTGCAACACTAATAAAATTAGAGCCAATGATTGGGAGGGGGAGCTGCTTTTCCTTTGCCTGTCTGTAAACCCTTGTGATTCATATACACTCAGTATAAAAAACATTAAGAACCTTTCCATGTCAGACTGACCAGGTGAATCCAGGTGAAAGCTATGATCCCTTATTGATGTCACTTGTTAAATCCACTTCAATCAGTGTAGATGAAGGGGAGGAGACAGGTTAAAGAAGGATTTTTAAGTCTTGAGACAATTGAAGATATGGATTGTGTATGTGTGCCATTCAGAGGGTGAATGGGCAAGACAAAATATTTAAGTGCCTTTGAATGGGGTATGGTAGTAGGTGCCAGGCACACCGGTTTGTGTCAAGAACTGCAACGCTGCTGGGTTTTTCCACCCTCAACAGTTTCCCGGCTGTATCAAGAATGGTCCACCATCCAAAGGACATCCAGCCAACTTGACACAACTGTGGGAAGCATTGTAGTCAAGATGGGCCAGCATCTCTGTGGAACACTTTCGACACCTTGAGAGTCCATGCCCCAATGAAATTAGGATGTTCTGAGGGTAAGGGAGGGGGGCAACTCAATATTAGGAAGGTGTTCCTAATGTTTGGTATATGCAGTGTATAACATAAAGACACAGGAAGCATGACATGGATTCTGTCGTCTGGGAGGAATAGCGCAGAGCAATCTGGAAGGAAACGTCTCAGAACCTTCTACCGACCACAGCCTATTTCCCCGAATGACAGGAAAACAGAAATTAGCAGAGGAAATATGGGAAGGGGACAAGGTCAAGACTAGGAGATGGAAATTTGCCAGATAGGCCTCCCGGGTGGCGCAGTGGTTAAGGGCGCTGTACTGCAGCGCCAGCTGTGCCATCAGAGTCCTGGGTTTGCGCCCAGGCTCTGTCGTAACCGGCCGCGACCGGGAGGTCCGTGGGGCGACGCACAATTGGCCTAGCGTCGCCCGGGTTAGGGAGGGCTTGGTCGGTAGGGGTGTCCTTATCTCATCGCGCACCAGCGACTCCTGTGGCGGGCTGGGCGCAGTGTACGCTAGCCAAGGTGGCCAGGTGCACGGTGTTTCCTCCGGCGCATTGGTGCGGCTGGCTTCCGGGTTGGATGTGCGCTGTGTTAAAGAAGCAGCGGCTTGGTTGGTTGTGTATCGGAGGACGCATGACTTTCAACCTTCGTCTCTCCCGAGCCCGTACGGGAGTTGTAGCGATGAGACAAGATAGTAGCTACTACAACAATTGGATACTACGAAATTGGGGAGAAAAAGGGGTAAAATTCAAAAAAATAAAAAAAAAAATAAAGAAATTTGCCAGATAGAAATGCCTCAATGTCTGTCTCTCCCTGGTGCCACAGTGGCTCTGTGAGCTCAGGGGAAAAGAGAAGCTTCTCTAATAGCATCACCTCAGCTCTGGTCAGAGCATAAAGTAGTGAGCATGCAGACCTGACTGGGTTCAATCTTGGTTTCATCAGACCAGAGAATCTTGTTTCTCATGGTCTAAGAGTCCTTTAGGTGCCTTTTGGCAATCTCCAAGCTGGCTGACATGTGCCTTTTACTGAGAAGTGGCTTCCATCTAGTGGCTTCCATTGGTGGAGTGCTGCAGAAAATGGTTGTCCTTCTGGAAGGTTCTCCCATCTCCACAGAGGAACTGGAGCTCTGTCCGAGTGACCATTGGGTTCTTGGTCACCTTCCTGACCAAGGCCCTTCTCTCCCGATTGCTCAGTTTGTCCGGGTGGCCAGCTATAAGAAGTGTCTTGGTCTTTCTAAACTTCTTCCATTTAAGAATGATGTTCTTGGGGACCTTCAATGATGCAGACATTTTTTGGTACCCTTCCTCAGATCTGTGCCTTGACACAATCCTGTCTCAGAAGCCTACAGACAATTCCTTCAACCTCATGGCTTGGTTTTTGCTCTGACATGCACTATCAACTGTGGGACCTTACATAGACAGGTGTGCCTTTCCAAATCATTTTCAATCAATTTACTTTACTGTTGGTGGACTCCAATCAAGTTGTAGAAACATCTCTAGGATGATCAATGGTAACAGGATGCACCTGAGCTCAATTTCAAGTCTCATTGCAAAGAGTCTTGAATACTTATGGAAATAAGGTATTTCTGTTTTGATTTTTTTATACATTTGCAAAAGAAAATATAAAACTGTTTTCTCGTTGTCATTATGGGATATTGTGTGTAGATTGATGAGGATTGTATTTATTTAATCCATTTTAGAATAAGGCTGTAACACAACATGTATACTTTCAGAATGTACTGTGTATTTTTTAATAAAAGTCCTCTTGGGTTTCTAACCACCTGCACACATCTTTACTCTACCTTGTTTTGTTAATGTCACTGTTTGTCTTTCAATTGTCTTTTTTTGTGTGAATAAATGAAACTAAAACTACACAAAATGATATGATCATTGATATGGTAAAAACGGAATGTTGGTAAAAACGGAATGTTGAACTATTAAAATCAATAGAGAAAATTGTATTGGGAAAATATTTGCACTGCAAATAGAAGATAACAAATATTGTCTCTCTATAGTCGTATACAAAAGTGAACACTAAATATTAATTGAACATACTGTACATTTTGAAGAGATTTAGATGGATATTCACTCACAGAGAAATTGTGAATATAATTCTAACTAAATCAGATTTGAAAGTGAAGAACTGTTTTGATAGCTTGCTTCAAAATGATTTGATCTCCTAATATACATTTTTGCTGAATTGTGGTAATCCCACACGATGACTGATATGCAATGAATTATTCCAGAACGACAGCTCTACATTCAAGCTAATATCCACCTGTATGATCAATTGAGTGAGCATTATCAAAGCTATCATCAAACTATAAAATAAAGATTGGTCTCCCCTATGAATCTGAGATTGTACCCAAATTTACAGCCACCCTAATCCAAATTTACAGCCACCCTAATTACACAGCAGCATGATTTAGAAGTCATCATATAAATACTATTCAACACATCTCTGACGGCAAGAAATCTTCTCATTATTTATGTCCTGTGCTGATAGCGTCAAATGTTTGAATTTGGGAATGTAATATAGTGGCAGCGTGGGATCCGAGAGCTGGGTAAATATTTTTTACCTTTATTTAACTAGACAAGTCAATGAAGAAAAAAATCTTATTTACAATGACGGCTTACACCGGCCACACCCAGACGACGCTGGGCCAATTGTGCGCCGCCCTATGGGACTACCAATCACGGCGGGTAGTGATACAGCCTGGATGTAAGTGTTTTTGTACATGATTTAGGTCTAATGACAACCCAGTGATAGTGGTTTTGTACAGGATTTAAGTCTAATGACAACCCAGTGATAGTGGTTTTGGACATGATTTAGGTCTAATGACAACCCAGTGATAGTGGTTTTGGACATGATTTAGGTCTAATGACAACCCAGTGATAGTGGTTTTGGACATGATTTAGGTCTAATGACAACCCAGTGATAGTGGTTTTTGTACATGATTTAGGTCTAATGACAACCCAGTGATAGTGGTTTTGTACAGGATTTAAGTCTAATGACAACCCATTGATAGTGGTTTTGTACATGATTTAGGTCTAATGACAACCCAGTGATAGTGGTTTTGGACATGATTTAGGTCTAATGACAACCCAGTGATAGTGGTTTTGGACATGATTTAGGTCTAATGACAACCCAGTGATAGTGGTTTTGGACATGATTTAGGTCTAACGACAACCCAGTGATAGTGGTTTTGTACATGATTTAGGTCTAATGACAACCCAGTGATAGTGGTTTTGGACATGATTTAGGTCTAATGACAACCCAGTGGTAGTGGTTTTGGACATGATTTAGGTCTAATGACAACCCAGTAATAGTGGTTTTGGACATGATTTAGGTCTAATGACAACCCAGTGGTAGTGGTTTTGGACATGATTTAGGTCTAATGACAACCCAGTGATAGTGGTTTTGGACATGATTTAGGTCTAATGACAACCCAGTGATAGTGGTTTTGGACATGATTTAGGTCTAATGACAACCCAGTGATAGTGGTTTTGGACATGATTTAGGTCTAATGACAACCCAGTGATAGTGGTTTTGGACATGATTTAGGTCTAATGACAACCCAGTGATAGTGGTTTTGGATATGATTTAGGTCTAATGACAACCCAGTGATAGTGGTTTTGGACATGATTTAGGTCTAATGACAACCCAGTGATAGTGGTTTTGGACATGATTTAGGTCTAACGACAACCCAGTGATAGTGGTTTTGTACATGATTTAGGTCTAATGACAACCCAGTGATAGTGGTTTTGTACATGATTTAAGTCTAATGACAACCCAGTGATAGTGGTTTTGGACATGATTTAGGTCTAATGACAACCCAGTGATAGTGGTTTTGGACATGATTTAGGTCTAATGACAACCCAGTGATAGTGGTTTTGTACATGATTTAAGTCTAATGACAACCCAGTGATAGGGGTTTTGGATAGATCCAGTTGGTGTGTCCTTTCACTGCTTTATAAAAGAGCGGAGGACAACTGTGCTTTTTGGTGGCTTGTGTATGTCATTATTCCCCTAGATGTAGGAGGGTCATTTGCTCCCCCCCATACACTTTAGAGTTAGTTAAACAAGACTGTAAAGTGTACTGAGCAGATGGTTGACATTTTGTCTTGCATTTTATGTCACCAAGGTTGAAAAGATTTGCTAAAATTTGTCATTTTGATAAGCAATCTGGATGGGGTTTGTGCTTCACTGCTATTCCGAAACTAGGGACGCCGCATTCACTGTAATTATGGTCCACAAATGAATTCTTTAAAGAATGGAGCGATCTAAATACTTCAAAGATGTGTAAGATTACTGTGGCCGTGGAAAACATGTAAAAAAAAACACATTTTAGATGGAATCTGGAGTGAATCGAAATGTTCTGATTGTAAACACTGATATAAAACCCCAGAATGTTTCATTTCTTTTCACATCAGCAAGCAATGTTTCTGTTTTGTTGAGCTCTGTTGATGGTCTGTCTGGAATAGACCAACTGACATGAATATAACACATTGGTTATTCTCAATGGCGCAGGTAGCTTCCATCAGAGACAAACTCACCCCTGATTTTGTGGATGACCAGGTCCACTTTCCCATAGGTACCCTTACCCAGCTCCCTGATGACCTCATAGTACTTGCTGATGTCTAGCTTATCCAGGTTCTGGGCAGCAATGAGCTGCAGCTCCTCCAGGATGTCAATGGAGGCGCGGGACCCAGACCCGTGGGACCCATGGGGAGAGGAGCTCATTCTGCCTGGGAGAGATGCCTGGAGCACAGGGATCTGGTGACTGCTGTTGTTCCTAAAGAAGTTAACAGGAGGAGCAGGAAGGAATGCAAGGTTAAAGAGAGATAGGCACGTAGCCTATACAGTGAAAATGGTGGATACACCAATGGCTTTTGTGTCTCACCTCTCTCTACACACAGAGAGACACACACCTCGCTTATCGACAACATCAAAGACAATGAGTGTTTTGTATCCGAGACAAATAAGCTCTTATGTAACCATTGCATCCTGCGTTAAACACAGATCTACTTTCCGCTGTGTGAAGCCCCTTTCAAGTGACCGAGATCACAGGCCTCAGTTTCCACCCAGATGACAGTGCTGGGAAACACACAACCACTGAAGAGGAAAGAACAGAGACAGCTAATTCCCTTTCCACTTCACTAATCAGTCACTCGCTCTCTGGATTCAGATCATTTGGCTATGCTTCTTCTGTTTCTCTTCTGTGCCCTCCAAAACTTTGGAAGGCACAGCTCCTGTTAGAGTTCTGTGAGATCCATAAAACCTTTAGTCTAAGTCTGAGCCTCAAATTACTCCGAGCATCAACTCAACATTCACTTACATGGCAAAGGAGAGACACAGCGACAACAGTGGTTCATTCTTGACAGGTACTTTCATTATCTTGCCTGCCGGTGAAATTTTGTCAGCTCAGCTCATTGCAGATCTGTTTCAGTCGGCCGTCTGATCCAAGACCATGTAACGACAAGCCAAGAAACACTCATTTGCAATATCCTTTCTTTCATCACCCAGGGCAGACAAATCTCTGAATGACTGAATGAACTTCACGGCCCTGATGGTACAGCAGAATTGTGCCATCTCTCATTAATGAAGATAAGAATGTGTTGAATGAGACAGGATGCGAGAGACATCCTGTGGATAGTCCATCTGTGTATGCCTCAGGGACGGTTCCACAGTGTGTGTGTGTGTGTGTGTGTGTGTGTGTGTGTGTGTGTGTGTGTGTGTGTGTGTGTGTGTGTGTGTGTGTGTGTGTGTACTTATTTTCAGTGAGTTTATGCATTGTACATGTGTGACAATTCACTGAGGGGGCTGTTTCAACAGGGGAGCCAGCTGGCTGTCCATCAGAGCAGTACTATGACTACTAGCAGCAGTCCAGTCAGCATCTCACTGATAAGGTTATTAAAACACACAACAGCCTAGGCAGCCCAGTCCAGTTTCTCTTCTACATATGAAGATGAACCAGCACCTCAAACACACACACACACACACACACACACACACACACACACACACACACACACACACACACACACACACACACACACACACACACGCACTTCTGCATGGTTTGTGTCATATCAAAGAGCCTGGAGATGAAAGGAGAGTCAAACAGTGGTAATTAAGCTCTGCTCCTCTGCTGCAGCCCTGACTCAGCCCCACAGCAGCCACCAGGCCCGCTCCGTCGCTGCTCCCAGTCCCCGTCCCCGGAATATTCATGCCCCTAGTCCCCATCCCCGGAATATTCCTGCCCCCAGACCCCGTCCCCGCTTCATGCCCCCAGTCCCCATCCCCGCTTCATGCCCCCAGTCCCCGTCCCCGCTTCCTGCCCCCAGACCCTGTCCCCGCTTCCTGCCCCCAGTCCCCGTCCCCGGAATATTAATGCCCCCAGTCCCCGTCCCCGGAATATCCCTGCCCCCAGACCCCGTCCCCGCTTCATGCCCCCAGTCCCCGTCCCCGCTTCATGCCCCCAGTCCCCGTCCCCGCTTCCTGCCCCCAGACCCCGTCCCCGCTTCCTGCCCCCAGTCCCCGTCCCCGGAATATTCATGCCACCGCTATTCCCAGGAGGACCTCTGGGAGCATCAAGCTCTGTTTGTCACACAGATAGAGCACTGTGACCACCGTACCATGTCTCTCCTCAATGGGATTCAGCTCATCTGTATTCAAAGCACAGATGGAGCACAGTTTGACTGGTGTACCTTGAGTCACAGCCCTCATCCCCACCCCTCCTCCTTCTGTATCCCCATGTGACGCTGGTCTTTGCATAACACACTAGAGAAAAGGTGGTCGATGAGGATTGGTGACTGGAGGGCCCAAGGGACAGTACTGCATGTGGGGGAGGGGCTGGGTAGTACTGCAGATGGGGGAGGGGCTGGGTAGTACTGCAGATGGGGGAGGGGCTGAGCAGTGCAGTGAGAGGCCTGGACACTGAGGACCTTTTTGTCGCCTTGCTGCATGCAGCTCACAGCTGATGGAGGGCAGACAGGCAGGCAGACAGGCTGTAGTTAATTGCTGACGATGCCAGGGATATTGACTTACAGTCTGGGTTCTATGTGACTATAGGTAGGATACGTGACAACCCGTACAAAGTGCTGAGCAATGGTCATCTGCCTCCTGCTCTCGACACTCACGCACGTGCACGCAGATGCATTTACACTAACACAAACACACCCCACACAACAGAAAGAGCAGCACAGCAAGAGCTGCCTTAGCCAGTTGATCAATGCTGCCTGCCAAGTTCCATTCTTGAGTATTTACACCTAATAATAATGTCTAATGTCTAATCAATTGATCTGGGAGTAAAGAGGTAATCCACCTACAAAATGTTACCATCACTGTAACATGAGCCGGAGTGATTCATTTGTAGATATGCAGTGTAAATTGTGAATCTCAAGCTTTGTTAGTAAGATTTGATGTGATTAAGTACGATATTCTAGAGGGGAAACAACAATGTAAATGACTGATTAACATGTCAAAATCTACACAAATCAAGAGACTGACTGTGAAATGGGATCACAGTTTTGTGATTTATTCTTCATGGCATTACCTGTCTCCCACAGTTACGATGTGGATGATTGCCGGCCAGTCCATGATTAAATAAGGAGTCTGGCACTCTTATAAATGTGTCCCATGTCCTCTGTAACACACGTTCACTGCCTTGTCTTGCTTAGCCATTTAGCCATTTTCAAATGGGAACTGTGACATGGTCTTTGATGTTGTAAAATGTATTCATCCATGGATGCAACACAGCATCCATCTACAGTGGATTATGTGTGCATAGCATGTCCTCTGTGTTGTTGTTCAGTGCAGTAGGTATTCCAACAAAGGTATCACAGTTACTTAGAGAAGTCCTACTACAGCTTTACTGGACGGAAGGCCGTTGATGCAGTGAGATTGCAATTTGAGTTCTGCTGGTCTGGTAGATAGTTCAATTACCTGGGCCATTGACCATGTTGGCAGGCTGTTGGAGTATGTCCTAAACCCAAACAGAACATCCAGCCAATGTACTGTTTTCTTTGTTTAACTGAGGAGTGGGGGCCATTCGCCTCTATTTGCTGTAAATGTTTGAACGAATCTAACACAGCCCATTTTACCATCCTCAAAAAAGTACATTGTCCTACATTTCCAAACAGCTAGGGGGTGTGAATATAGTTTTGTGTGTTTGCATAGTACCAGAACTAATGTGCAGAATAGGTCAGCCTGTGTGGAGGGTGCTTTAGTTGTCATGACTCATAACACTTATGAATAATAAGGGTCAACATGGTTTATTTGGTGTTGTAACAGTGAGCAATTTAGACCAAAAGATAGAACAGTGCAGAAGTCCTTCTCCTGGGGTCTGTCCACTGGTAAAATTGACTATATCCCAAGGACTAGGTGAACTGGGTGCCACTGTTGTTTCCTCTCACAGTCAAGGAGAAACGCCAGACAGACTGGCACCTTGATGCCCTTAGCGTATTATTGTCAAATACAAACAGGTGAGTGCCAGTAAGAAAACACCCACAATGCCCCCAAACCAGCAGCTCTCAAATCACAAAGCTCACAATTTGAATGATATAACGGTACACCTAGAATTAAGTTTGCGTCGTAAGAGAGGGATGGGTTTCTGTTGTCTCTCACAAACCATTCAAAATCACCAGAGGGGTTTCTCCAACCTCCACCAACAGCAAAGTCAACTGTTTTCACTCACATTGCTTACATAACACTGTCACTGTCTGTCTGAGAGGAAAGCCATCCAACCTGCTGCTCTGGGTAATGCTGAGTATCTGAATATGATCCCCATTACATCTACAGTATAGTCAGTGAGGGACACTTCACAAAGAATATAGTTTGCATATGCTCTGAATGCTACAGCTGTTTCTCCATCTCACACTGCTGTATGGCCAGTGTGAGATGAAGATGACAAAGGCAAAGGTTAGAATTGATATCCTCTGAACGCTCTGGCCAAGTGACCACAGAACACACAAGTCTTTGGATCACATGTCCCAGCACAGACAAAGCATAGACACTATTATCGTCAGACGCTATTATCTACAGCGTCTGACGAGAACAATGACATGTTGTGTCTACAAGCAGCATGGAGGATTCATATGGAACTTTACTGTAGGTGTTAAAAGAATAGAAAAATAATTTGTGTAAAAGGTAAATGTGTGTGTGTGTGTGTGTGTGTGTGTGTGTGTGTGTGTGTGTGTGTGTGTGTGTGTGTGTGTGTGTGTGTGTGTGTGTGTGTGTGTGTGTGTGTGTGTGTGTGTGTGTGTGTGTGAACAGACAAACAGATAAGGCACTGAGGAGAGGAGCATAGGAACATCCACACCAACACACAACAGTTTACAATGACAGATGTAGCACTTGAGCACATCATATCCATTTCAAATGGCCTTCTACACAGGTATTTATTAATATACATAAATATCACTGCAATTCATTGGAAGGCTATTTCACTATGATTCTGTCAAGCCAAATGGCTTCAGCCATAGGCTACCATACCCATTGTCCTTCTCCTACTGTTGACTATACTGGTCTCAGGCTACATGTTATGTTACGATGCCATAGAGATATTAAATAATAGGTTACAGTAAGACAATAATGCACAACAAATAACAATTTGAGAGATGTAAGCACACAATTTAAACCACCAAGCTAATTCTAAACCATATGTTAAAGCACATCGACTTGCTTGTAAACATGCCATTACGGGATGAAAACAGACCAGCAGGAATAATGAATGTGTGAAACATTATGCAAAATCAACAAGCAGGTCTATAAAATCCAAATAAAAGCACTGATAAATTGATTGAAATTGTTATGATCCAACCAACAATGATGATTCCTTGTTATCAATGTCTCTTACCTCTCAGATTGCGCTGCATGCAATAGCTGGTGCTGTCATTCCGTTCAGCAGAAACTTTAATTGTATAGCAGGATAAACCGTTACAGGACTGGTCTGATTTTCTGTGCAAAATCGTGTCTCTGAATAGTGCAGATTCAACGCTTTGTTGCCAATATGCACAGCGGCGCACAATAATTTCACCTTGCTGGTGCTTCTGTCTGCTTCGTCAGTACCTCTGTCAGACTGTCTTGCCCTATTGTTTCTGTCGGCCTACGGCTGCTAGATGCAACTACCGCCAGGCAGCGAGACTGCATTAACGCCAGCCCTCCGCAGCGGCGGTCCAATCGGAGAGCAGAGCGAAGCAGCAGCGGCGCGACATAAGGGAGGGAGGGGGTCTTGTCTCCATACAGATACCCAACATTCTCTCTCTTTGCGCAATGGGAATAAACAAGTAAAAAACGAGTGGAGCAGATATAATGTCATGTATTTGAGTAATATTTGACCCAGGACGTTTAAATAGCCTGAGTGTGTGGAACAAGTGTTGGCATCGGCAGGTGTCAAAATCAAATCAAATTGTATTTGTCACATGCGCTCAATACAACTGGTGTAGACTTTACCATGAATTGCTTGCTTATGATCCCTTCCCAACAATGCAGAGTTAAAACATAATATAGAAAATAGAAACACAAGAGGAATCAACTAAAATACATGAGAATGGAACTACATACAGGGAGTACCAGTACCAGGTCAATGTGCAGAGAGTGGGTACATATGTACATGAAGGCAGGGTAA